>NC_084746.1:38445283-38600283 GCF_033978785.1 Entelurus aequoreus | reverse complement strand
CATGCAGGCTATTTCCTTCTTTATAAAATAATAATGAATCAAAATCAACGTTATTATGAATTATTAACCTATTCAAGGCTCCAATTACTTCACATTAACTATTCCCCTTTGAGATATTTTGGGGGAAAGTGTTGCATATTTTGTGTTTGCCATTTAAAAAACAAAGTTTTTTGTTGTTTTTTTTTAAAAGAAGGGCCTAAAATGAACAAACAAAACAACAGTAAAACGTATAATTGACGGAGAGATCTGAAGCACATCTCGAGACTATTGTGTTAAAAGTAAAAAAAAAAGTATGATTTATTTTTAAAAACTTTACTGAGCAGGACCCTTTAGGATCCCCAATCATTTTAGTGGGACTTTTTTTTTCCAGTGTCATTGTTAAAAATAAAATAAATAAAGAATTAAAATCAATGTTGTTATGAGTGTTTGACCTTTTTAAGGCTCCATTCATTATATAATCTCAAATAGTCCACTTAAAAAATGTATTGGGTGAAAATATTGCAAATTTTGTGTTTTCCCATAAAAAAATTTGGGTTTTCTTTGACAAAAAGAGCATACAGCGTAAATCTTTTAAAAACTGTATATTGATCTAGAAATGTCAACCTTGATTAATAATAAAAATAATAACACTGAATAATGACACATTTTTAATATTTTGTTGACCAAAACCCTTCGAGGTCCCTGGGATCAAGCCTGAGTGGAGGCCTAAATGTATATTTTTTATACATATATTGTATTGGTTTTTAAAATTAAAAATATCAAAATGGCCCCCGCTTGCTTTGATATTTCAGTGTGCAGCCCTCAGTGGAAAAAGTTTGGACACCCCTGCTTTAGACCATCATTTTGTGACTGGAATTTGAATTGATGCCACTAGTATGATGTTACTAGTATTGTATCGCGGTACAAATGAATCAAAAATGGTACTAATAAAAAACTACCGGTTCCCGGGCAGGACGGCGCGTCATCACGTCATGGCATTGCTGGTTTTATGAGCAGAGGAGCATGTTGGGCAGCGCACACACACGGAGTACTTACAAGCAGACACAGTGTGTAGACAGAAAAGGGAGAACGGACGCATTTTGGCCTAAAAACTAAAAATGAAGGTGAAGTTATAACACTGAAACGCTCTCAGGAAGAGGTGCTTTAAGACATGGCTAGCTAGCTAGCTAGCAGCTAACATCCATCCTCAATCTACAGTGTTGTAGCTACTTCTAAATCACTAATCCTCGCCTCCATGGCGACAAATAAAGTACGTTTCTTACAAGTAGTATTATCACTGCAGGACGAGGAATAGCTAAACATGCTTCACTACACACCGTAGGAGGATACAATAGCTCACCGGCGTCACAATGTAAACAAATGCCATGGGTGGATCTACACCTGACATTCACTGTAATGATATCCAGTACAATAGCGTATCTAGTCGATACTACTATGATTACATCAATACTTTTTTCCTTTTTTAAAATTCATATTATGGTTATAAACTCAGTAAATACGTCCCTAGACACATGAGGACTTTGAATATGACCAACGTATGATCCTGTAACTACTTGGTATCGGATCGATACCTAAATGTGTTGTATCATCCAAAACTAATGTAAAGTATCAAACAACAGAAGAATAAGTGATTATTAGGGACGGCGTGGCGAAGTTGGTAGAGTGGCCGTGCCAGCAATCGGAGTGTTGCTGGTTACTGGGGTTCAATCCCCACCTTCTACCATCCTAGTTACGTCCGTTGTGTCCTTGGGCAAGACACTTCACCCTTGCTCCTGATGGGTCGTGGTTAGCACCTTGCATGGCAGCTCCCGCCATCAGTGTGTGAATGTGTGTGTGAATGGGTGAATGTGGAAATACTGTCAAAGCGCTTTGAGTACCTTGAAGGTAGAAAAGCGCTATACAAGTATAACCCATTTATCATTTATTAAATTTTAACAGAAGTGTATATAGAACATGTTAAAACAGAAAATAAGCAGATATTAACAGTAAATAAATTTTTACAGTTTGTCCCTCATGATGTAGACAAAATAATAGAATGATAAATGACACAATATGTTACTGCATACGTCAGCAGATAATTACGAGCCTTTGTTTGTGTACTTACTACTAAAAGACAAGTTGTTTAGTATGTTCACTATTTTATTTAAGGACTAAATTACAATAATAAACATATGTTTAATGTACCCTAATAAAGACAATAATGCCATTTTTTTGGGGTCCCCTTTATTTCAAAAAGTACTGAAATTTATCGAAATACATTTCGGTACCGTGTAAAAGTATTGGTATCGGGACAACCCTAGATGACACACACCCCCACGATAGCTAAAAAAGGTTAGGATATTAATAACGTAAAAGTTATATGTACATTTCTACAATGTAGATTAATCCATCATCGTTATTAATCTGACGCAAACTTTTAAGGCAATTAACCATCTGCAGCACAGAATGACTCCACATACTTGACACATACTCTGGCCACGTATTTCAGGCACTTTGTCCAAGTAGCGTTAGCGCTGCACAAGCATAAATATGGAGCTGACAGCAAAGAAGTCAATATGGAAGGCACTAAACAGCACGTTGGCCCGCTTGAGGGCATATTAGAGTAGAAAAACACATCATGGAACAGTGACCAACATAAAACAGCTTATTAATAATAAAATATGACCAATTGATGTGTGGATAAATGTTTTTTTTTAATAAAAATTAACATGATGTTAAAGGTTTTTTAATTAACACATTAGGTGGATATTCCCTTTTTTCTTGACTCTATATATTATTATTAGTATTGATTGATCACACTTAATTACTATAAATGTGATAATGGTTAAACTATGTGAAAAATCTACTGTATAAATGAACCTCAATCATTTTATGTGTTTTTTTTTTTTTTTTTTCCAAATTAAAATATGTACGTTGGATTTGTAAAAGTGTTTCACAAACATCGTTTTTTATTTGTATTTTACAATAGTCATTTTGTCAGGAATTGGGATCATGTTTCAATCAATCAATCAATTAATCAATCAATCAATCAAAGTTTACTTACATAGCCCTAAATCACAAGTGTCTCAAAGAGCTGCACAAGCCACAACGACATCCTCGGCTCAGATCCCACATCAGGGCAAGAAAAAACTCAACCCAATGGAATGACAATGAGAAACCTTGGCGACCGGTACAATGGACGTCGAGTGGATCTAGCATAATATTGTGAGAGTCCAGTCCATAGTGGATCTAACATATTAGTGTTATTTGAATATTTAAAATTTTTTATAAATGTTTTTTAGTTTTGCAAAATTTTATTTTACAATTTAATTTTGTAAATACATTTTACCAAGTGGAAATTTGTGTCAATTGTTTATTTTTTATATTGTTAATACTTGTCGGCCACAGTAAAAAACAGGTAAATGTGAGTCTGGCACAACTACATATAGTATATGACGTACAGTCCGGGCAGGTTTTGGGTCCTTCCATTCATTCTATTTCCAATTCTGAAAAATGAAAAAAATTAAATTAAAGCCGTTTTTCGATTTTTATTTTATATGGCAGATTTTAAAACAAACGAAAAAGGGTTTGTATCCATTAAAATATTGCCAAAAAATTGGATTTTGTGCTGCTTTGCTTTTATGGATTTGAATTGATCCAGATAAACGCAAAAAAATATGCCAATATTTGTGGTTATACTGTGTGATGACAAATTGAACCGGAAACAGTATTTTAGCTATTCCTTTGCGTTTAGCATGTGTGGAGAGGCGGGGCCGGCGAGCGAGCAACGAAGCAGGGCACGCCGGGGCCCGGCCCAAGATGGCGGCGAGGAGGCGAGGCCGGTGAGCAAGCGGCGAGGCGAGGCACGCTGGGAGCGACGCCGCAATCGTGCCCAGGTGCGCGGTCTGCGATCATCCAATCTCCTCTCGCAAAAGAAAAGGGGAGCAGCAGAGACCGGAAGGAGAGACGGAAGGAGACAAAACCAGAGGGAAGCTGACGCAGCGCGAGAGAGGAGGAGAGCAAAAGACAGACGACAACGGGCACGCGAACGACGTGCTGCTGGAAAGCAGGCGGAGAAGCGAGCAGGAGACGGCAAGTGCTGAAAAGCAATCCGCAACAGACTTTGTGTTATTGGCAAAACTAAAGAAAGTCTAAACCTAGCGCAAGATGTCGTCCTTGGATGGTCCGAAGTTCCCACCCGGAAGCAAGGGTCTTCCACAGCATGTTTTTAGCTTAACGCTAACATCTTTGGTCAGCAGGAATCCTATTGAGTCCTATATATAAAAAAGTGTCATTAAATAGTTGTCCAACGTTTGTTTCAGAAATGAAAATAGAAAAAATGGTCCGAAACTTGTTTTTTGCTGCTGAAAACACATCATGGAACAGTACAGGTTAGCGTTATGCTAAAAACATGCTAAACGGAAAGGAAATACTGCTTCCGGTTCAATTTGTCATCCCACAGATAACCACGCATTTTTGCAAATTTTGGGGGATTTTTGTGTTTATCTGGAAAAATCCATAAAAGGAAAACAGCACAAAATCCAATTTGATGGCAATATTTTAATGTAAGTCAACCCTTTTTGTTTGTTTTAAAATCTGCCATACATAATAAAAATCGAAAAACGGCCCTAATTTAATTTTTTGATTTGCGTTTCAGAATTGGAAATAGAATGAACGGAAAGTACACGGGCCATTTTGGTTATTGTATTACACCGCTGTGCTGATCAATATGAGGCTATATTGCACTCATGGACACCAAGGTCATGTCCTCTGTGTTTTTTTTAAGTGACAGGACAAAGACGATATGACTGATAGCAAATATACTTTGTGTGTGACGTACATCACAAAGTGGTAGATCATCCTTTCTCAATACACAATCTTTGGTCATGCACAGCTGAACCCGCTACAAGTCCAGACATCCTAACTTCACCATAGTAATGAAAAAAAGTGGATTGTTCATCGTGATATTATTATTCATAGGGTGCTGGCATACCCATGATTTCAGCCTCTCAAAGCTGCTGTTGGACCAACATTTTTTGACCTCTGTATTTGTCCAATCCTGGCTACGACCCTGATTGCGCAACATTTACTGGGGAGAATATTCACTCGGGACCGGAAAACAAAACAATTCGTATTGGCTGGTGTCACATTTCACAGTTTGTCCGGGCCGACTGTGAGACGGGATTAGGCTCGATTTCAGTCTAGCCTGGAGATCAGGAGATGTTGGACAAGATGTTTAATGTCGGAGGAAACATGAACTAAAAGATTTACAAGCATGGTGGAAATGATAATAGTAGCATTGTTTAGCAGAGCAGGTCCTTTCTGTTGAAAGTACACTCAACGATATTTATATATATATATATACATATACATATATATATATATATATATATATATATATATATATATATATATATATATATATATATATATATATATATATATATATATATATTATTATATATATATATATCTATATAGATATATATATATACATATATATATCTATATACATATACATATATATATACATATACATATATATATATATATATATATATATATTTATTATATATATATATATATGTATATAGATATATATATATACATATATATATCTATATACATATATATATATACATATATATATATATATATATATATATATATATATATATATATATATATATATATATATATATATATATATATATATATATATATATATATATATATATATATACACAAAACCCAAAAGCAGTGAAGTTGTCACGTTGTGTAAATGGTAAATAAAAACAGAATACAAGGATTAGCAAATCCTTTTCAACTTATATTCAATTGAATAGACTGCAAAGACAAGATACTTAACGTTCAAACTGGTAAACTTTGTTATTATTTTGCAAATATTAGCTCATTTGGAATTTGATGCCTGCAACATGTTTCAAAAAAGCTGGCACAAGTGGCAAAAAAGACTGAGAAAGCTGAGGAATGCTCATCAAACACTTATTTGGAACATCCCACAGGTGAACAGGCTAATTGGGAACAGGTGGGTGCCATGATTGGGTTTAATAATAGCTTCCATGAAATGCTCAGTCATTCACAAACAAGGATGGGGCGAGGGTCACCACTTTGTCAACAAATGTGTGAGCAAATTGTCCAACAGTTTAAGAACAACATTTCTCAACCAGCTATTGCAAGGAATTTGAGGATTTCACCATCTATGGTCTGTAATATCATCAAAAGGTTCAGAGAATCTGGAGTAATCACTGTACGTAAGCGATGATATTACAGACATTGGATCCCTCAGGCGGTACTGCATCAAATAGCGACAACAGTGTGTAAAGGATATCACCAAATGGGCTCAGGAACACTTCAGAAAACCACCGTCAGTAACTACAGTTGGTCGCTACATCTGTAAGTGCAAGTGAAAACTCTACTATGCAAAGCAAAAACAATTTATCAACAACACCCAGAAACGCCGCCGGCTTTGCTGGGCCCCAGCTCATATAAGATGGACTGATGCAAAGTGGAAAAGTGTTCTGTGGTCTGACGAGTCCACATTTCAAACTGTTTTTGGAAACTGTGGACGTCGTGTCCTTTGGAACAAAGAGGAAAAGAACCATCCGGACTGTTTTAGGAGCAAAGTTGAAAAGCCAGCATCTGTGATGGTATGGGGGTGTATTAGTGCCCAAGACATGGGTAACTTACACATCTGTGAAGGCACCATTAATGCTGAAAGGTACATACAAGTTTTGGAGCAACATATGTTGCCATTCAAGCAACATTATCATGAACGCCCCTGCTTATTTCAGCAAGACAATGCCAAGCCACGTGTTACAACAGCGTGGCTTCGTAGTAAAAGAGTGCGGGTACTAGACTGGCCTGCCTGTAGTCCAGACCTGTCTCCCATTGAAAATGCGTGGCTCATTATGAAGCCTAAAATACCACAACGGAGACCCCGGACTGTTGAACAACTTAAGCTGTACATCAAGCAAGAATGGGAAATAATTCCACTTCAACAATGTGTCTCCTCAGTTCCCAAACGTTTACTGAGTGTTGTTAAAAGGAAAGGCCATGTAACACAGTGGTAAAAATGCCCCTGTGACAACTTTTTTGCAATGTGTTGCTGCCATTAAGTTTCTCAGTGGGAACATTAAATATCTTGTCTTTGCAGTCTATTCAATTGTATATAAATTGACAAGGATTAACAAATCATTGTATTCAGTTTTTATTTACCATTTACACTATGTGCCAACTTCACTGGTTTTGGGATTTGTATATTTTCGATCGTGCCATGGACCCCGAATTTTAGACTGGGGTGTAAGACGAGATAACGAGCTAAATCTGGTATATGCGTCTTGGCTCACCGTAGCTACAAGCTGGGCTAGTTATCTCAATAATAACGTTACAAAGTTACTCTGTCCCTTTGGCAGGGACAAAGTTCAAAGTTAAAGTCCCAACGATTGTCACACACACACTAGGTGTGGCGAAATTTGTCCTCTGCATTTGACCCATCCCCATGTTCACCCCCTGGGAGGTGAGGGGAGCAGTGAGCAGCAGCGTGAGCCGCGCTCAGGAATCATTTTGGTGATTCAACCCCCATTTCCAACCCTTGATGCTGAGTGCCAAGCAGGGAGGCAATGGGTCCCGTCTTTTGTAATCTTTGGTATGACTCGGCCGGGGTTTGAACTCACAACCTCCCAGTATCAGGGCACAGAGTTGGCCTTGAGAACCTCTTCATGAGAAGGGTGCAAGAAGAACATTAAGCCATACTCACAATTTTTTCCTTCACAAGTTGTGTTATAGCTGTCTTTGGAGCGGGGGGCTTCAAACCGTGGCTAGCTTAGCTCTGCTAGTTTAGCAGCTAGATTGCTGAAAGTGCAGCAGTGGAACAAAGAGCAAGTGCTTTGTAAGTTAATTTAGTGAAGTGAAGTGAATTATATTTATATAGCGCTTTTTCTTTAGTGACTCAAAGCGCTTTTACATAGTGAAACCCAATATCTAAGTTACATTTTAAACCAGTGTGGGTGGCACTGGGAGCAGGTGGGTAAAGTGCCTTGCCCAAGGACACAACGGCAGTGACTAGGATGGCGGAAGCGGGGATCGAACCTGGAACCCTCAAGTCGCTGGCACGGCCACTCTAGCAACCGAGCTATACCGCCCAATTAGACTACAGAATGTGTTGGAGAAGGGCTAAAGAAGACTATCAAATATTTAGAAGCCCACATAATACAAAGATAGCAGGAGCTTTGAACACGAGAAAGGAGCACGAAGGAGCACAGCCGGACCAACATTTTTTTTTCTGTCGGAAGAAAATAGGAATATCCACAGTAAACCCAAGTAATACATCTCATTTTACCACTCACACATACCTCTCTGGATTTACCATCGACAAGCTTTAACTAGACTTTGAAAAGTTAGCCAGCCAGCCACTTTTGCTGAAATGTGTATTTTCCCATTTTCGCGACATGTATTCATTTTCTCACTTTCAGTAATAGAACGTTCTCAGGATGCAGAAACATATTAAATATTTTTTTTAATTTTGCAGATAATCCACAATCCCTATGTAAGACAAAGAACACATTTTTCTTTTTGTTCTGCATTTGGAGTCGTAAATAAAAAAAATAGCAAAAACCCAACTATTCTAATTCTAACAATGGAGTCCTTAATTATTTTCCTGTGTTTCAAGTCCACGGGCCAGACGTGGCTGTCAAAGAGGCCGGGGCCAGGGCGTCTGGTAACCGTGTAGTTCGCCTCTAATTTTGCCCACAAAGCCCCCCAAATAAGACTTAGATCAGGGGTCGGCAACCCGCGGCTCTAGAGCCGCATGCGGCTCTTTAGCGCCGCCCTAGTGGCTCTCAGGAGCTTTTTTAAAAATGTATGAAAAATGGAAAAAGATGAGGAAAAAAAAAAGTTTTTGTTTTAATATGGTTTCCGTATGAGGACAAACATGACACAAACCTCCCTAATTGTTATAAATCACACTGTTTATATTAAACATGCTTCACTGATTCGAGTATTTGGCGAGCGCCGTTTTGTCCTACTAATTTTGGCGGTCCTTGAACTCACCGTAGTTTGTTTACAAGTATAACTTTCTCCGACTTTCTAGGACGTGTTTTATGCCACTTCTTTTTCTGTCTCATTCTGTCCACCACACTTTTAACGTTGTGCGTGAATGCACAAAGGTGAGTTTTGTTGATGTTATTGACTTGTGTGGAGTGCTAGTCAGACATATTTGGTCAGTGCATGACTGCAAGCTAATCGATGCTAACATGCTATTTAGGCTAGCTATATGTACACATTGCAGCATTATGCCTCATTTGTAGGTATATTTGAGGTCATTTAGTTTCCTTTAAGTCATCTTAATTCAATTTATATCTCATGACACACTATCTGTATGTAATATGGCTTTTAATTTTTTGCGGCTCCAGACAGATTTGTTTTTGTATTTTTGGTCCAATATGGCTCTTTCAACATTTTGGGTTGCCGACCCCTGACTTAGATGATCAATATATTGTACCCAGAAGTAATTTTTTAAATGTTATCTCTTTAAAAACATGCTGTAAAAATGCATTTACTCTGAAAATATGTCTTCTAATAGCCACCAACAGGTTTTAGGGAATGATAAATGAACATCATATTAGGAATTAAAATGATGCATGTATTTGGAAATGGATGAGTGATTTAAACATTTTAGAAAAATACATCAAAGCATGATATTTGCATCCTTTCAATGCATTAAAAATTATTCAATTAAATATCTTAAATTGTATTTTACACCCTGTCAGTAGATAACGTGTCAGGCAGCTGAAAGAACACAGTAAATTAAATATTTACTGTGCAAACGTCAGTAAAAAAATGCTCAGAGAACAACCTTGCTCTGAACACCAAGAAAACCAAGGAGATCGTCGTCGACTTCAGGAAACACAGCACTGACCCAGCCCGCCTCTACTTAAAGGGTGAGTGTGTGGAGAGGGTCCACACCTTCCGGTCTTTTGCCGTTCTTATCTCTGACAACATCTCCTGGTCATAGAACCCTCCTGCCATCACTAAGAAGGCTCAGCAGCGGCTGCACTTCCTAAGAGTCCTCAAGAAGTACAACCTGGACTCCAACCTGCTGCTGACCTTCTACCGCTCATCCACCGAGAGCCTGCTGACATACTGCATCACGGCATGGTACAGCAGCTGCACCGTTGCAGACAAGGAGAGGCTCCAGAGAGTGGTAAAGGCAGCACTTGGATCTGTCCAATTGCCCTGTCCCCTCCCTGACAGACATTTACACACAGTAATTGTTTCGTGTAGTACAGTAATTGTTATAGTGTAGTACAGTAATTGTTATAGTGTAAGTAATTGTTAGTGTGTAGTACAGCAATTGTTAGTGTAGTACAGTAATTGTTATAGTGTAGTACAGTAATTGGTATAGTGTAAGTAATTGTTAGTGTGTAGTACAGCAATTGTTAGTGTAGTACAGTAATTGTTATAGTGTAAGTAATTGTTAGTGTGTAGTACAGCAATTGTTAGTGTAGCACAATTGTTACAGTGAAAGTAATCGTTATAGTGCAAGTAATTGTTATAGTGTAGTACAGTAATTGTTATAGTGTAAGTAATTGTTATAGTGCAAATAATTGTTATAGTGTAGTACAGTAATTGTTATAGTGTAAGTAATTGTTAGTGTAGTACAGTAATTGTTATAGAACAAGTAATTGTTATAGTGTAAGTAATTGTTATAGTGCAAATAATTGTTATAGTGTAGTACAGTAATTGTTATAGTGTAAGTAATTGTTAGTGTAGTACAGTAATTGTTATAGTGCAAGTAATTGTTATAGTGTAAGTAATTGTTATAGTGTAGTACAGTGATTGTTATAGTGTAAGTAATTGTTATAGTGCAAGTAATTGTTATAGTGTAGTACAGTAATTGTTATAGTGTGGTACAGTAATTGTTATAGTGTAAGTAATTGTTATAGTGTTGTACAGTAATTGTTATAGTGTAAGTAATTGTTATAGTTCAAGCAATTGTTATAGTGTAAGTAATTGTTGTAGTGTAGTACAGTAATTGTTAGTGTGGTACAGTAATTGTTACAGTGTAAGTAATTGTTATAGTGCAAGTAATTGTTACAGTGTAGTACAGTAATTGTTATAGTGTAAGTAATTGTTATAGTGCAAGTAATTGTTATAGTGTTGTACAGTAATTGTTATAGTGTAAGTAATTATTATAGTGTTGTACAGTAATTGTTATAGTGTTGTACAGTAATTGTTATAGTGTAAGTAATTGTTATAGTGTAGTACAGTAATTGTTATAGTGCAAGTAATTGTTATAGTGTTGTACAGTAATTGTTAGTGTAAGTAATTATTATAGTGTAGTACAGTAATTGTTATAGTGCAAGTAATTGTTATAGTGTAGTACATGAATTGTAATAGTGTAAGTAATTGTTATAGTGCAAGTAATTGTTATAGTGTAGTACAATAATTGTTATAGTGTAAGTAATTGTTATAGTGCAAGTAATTGTTATAGTGTTGTACAGTAATTGTTATTGTGTAAGTAATTGTTATAGTGTAGTACAGTAATTGTTATAGTGCAAGTAATTGTTATAGTGCAAGTAATTGTTATAGTGTTGTACAGTAATTGTTAATGTAAGTAATTATTATAGTGTAGTACAGTAATTGTTATAGTGCATGTAATTGTTATAGTGTTGTACAGTAATTGTTAGTGTAAGTAATTATTACAGTGTAGTACAGTAATTGTTATAGTGCAAGTAATTGTTATAGTGTAGTACATTAATTGTAATAGTGTAAGTAATTGTTATAGTGCAAGTAATTGTTATAGTGTAGTACAGTAATTGTTATAGTGTAAGTAATTGTTATAGTGCAAATACTTGTTATAGTGTAGTACAGTAATTGTTATAGTGTAAGTAAATGCTATAGTGCAAGTAATTGTTATAGTGTAGTACAGTAATTGTTATAGTGTAAGTAATTGTTATAGTGTAGTACAGTAATTGTTATAGTGTAAGTAATTGTTATAGTGCAAATAATTGTTATAGTGTAAGTAATTGTTATAGTGCAAATAATTGTTATAGTGTAAGTAATTGTTTTCGTGTAAGTAATTGTTATAGTGTAGTACAGTAATTGTTATAGTGAAAGTAATTGTTATAGTGCAAGTAATTGTTATAGTGTAGTACAGTAATTGTTATAGTGCAAATAATTGTTATAGTGTAGTACAGTAATTGTTATAGTGTAGTACAGTAATTGTTATAGTGAAAGTAATTGTTATAGTGCAAATAATTGTTATAGTGTAGTACAGTAATTGTTATAGTGTAGTACAGTAATTGTTTATGTGAACTGTTACCTAGAAATGTGGCTACCTGATGCTGGCAGTACTGGCGCATTTGGCGGGCCTGAATCGCTGGCAACTACCACGTGGGGTTCATCTCCATGAGGACAAACAAAATATGTCTTCTCCTTTGTCTTTTTCCTTGCTCTTTTCCCCACTTTTATGTCTACTAGGAGTAATTAACGTGGAGTAAATGCTGACTAAATGTTCCTTGTCCGTCTCACCACCATCTCTCTGTTTACAAGTGGTGGATGGTTGATGACGATTCTACCCAAAATACACATGGACTCCAAGTGTATTCTGGGTAAATATTGACAATATCGTCGTCAGCGATCCACTTGTAAAATATTTGCACGTCCTAAATTGAAATGTGAGAGTGAAAATAAAGCTTGTTAGAACAGCACAACATTTCTTTCAATATTTTACACGACATCATTCTGAGCTCCTACGGGCTTGGTCTCGGGCCCCCACAGCTCCGCCCCTGGACATACAGTATACATAACGTGATCTCAAGGATTATGCAATTTGCTTTTTGTGGACCCCAACGGCCGCGTTATATCAAACTTCAATCATGTACCTACAACAATAGAGAACCTAATTTCAAATCATCACATTTTAAGTTTATGTGCAGGTGCATGGAACTTAATGATGTACTTTGTGTATTATTAGCGTCTGATCAGCATATTTACCTTCTGTATACCCCTTTCAAAACATCTGTTGTCAGTAGGAAGTAAATATGCAAGACATAAAGCAGCTTCCCTGATGTTAATGGTAAATACTATATCAATGTTATTTTTTTAGATGCATAAGTCCTTCTAAGACAGGGGTGTCCAAATTTTTTTTACTTGGGGGCCGCATTAGGCTAAAAAAATTTGGCCGTGGGCTGAAAGCTGACTGCATGTAAATTAACTATATATATATATATATATATATATATATATATATATATATATATATATATATATATATATATATATATATGTATATATATATATATATATGTATGTATAGTGTGTGTGTATATCATATTAATATGATAGATATATCATTAATATAATGCATATATAACTAATATAATTGAATATTAAAAGTATGTGAACGTTTGACTCCTACATAATTTACTTCCGTGACCACTTTCTTAAAGTTTTCTAATCAATCAGAAAGATCAAAGAGCTAAAATGCACCAAACATGGATACGTGTGGAGAGTGTTTTAAATGTTTCCCACATTTTGAATGGGTGTAATTTCAATTGTTAGTGAGCAGGTTGTGTATGTGTGACCATTTGTGTTGACCTTTGTTAGTTGCATTTTTTTTTTGGCTTCATGACTAGGGAAGGTTGTTTAGATTGTGTCATAAGTAAGACTATGAGGCACACTTAAAATCCTTTCATTTTCTCAAAACTCGACAGTATGCCTTATAACCCGGTGCGCCTAATGTACGGCATCATTTTGGTTATGCTTACCAACCTCGAAGCAATTTTATTTGGTACATGGTGTACTGATAAGTGTGACCAGTAGATGGCAGTCAAACAGAGATATGTGCAGACTGCAAGATGACGCCAGGAAACAGCACCAAAACTTTAAATGTTCCATTGAGAATATAGAACATTACACACGGCGCTCAAAAAGCTATGAAGCTGCATCGCTTGATGGATTGTCGGCGCGTTACGGCTACAGCAGTCAGACATACTCTTCAACATACGAGTATTAGTATGGTGTGTGTATCAGGACCGCAAAATGGCACCTATTAGCAAACATTATCTGGTGTTTTATTGCACAATATAATGTAAAAGCAACTTTTCTTACCTTCTGGTACCTGCTGCCAGGTCATCCTACGCTGTTGCCATTTCTAATATAAAGTAGTGTAAAGTTCTTACTTATATCTGTCAGTAGACTCGCTATGGAAGCGCTATAACATACCGGTGTAGTGAGTATACATTATTCACCCAAGGAACTTTTGTTATTAGAGAGTTCTGGTCGGACGGTTTTTCACGGGACACATTTCCGGCGTTGTTGCACTAGTGAGCCACGGATGAGGAGATGCAATTTGATTGAAGTAAAGTCTGAATGTCATTAATACAGTTAGCCCCATTTTTTGACACTTCTTCCACTCCCGTCCTTGCACGCTACACCGCTACAACAAAGATGACGGGGAGAAGACGCTGTCGAAGTGGAGGCACGTAAATAAGACCGCCCACAAAACGGCGCATCCTGAAGAGACTGTCAGAAAGCGGCTTGAAGATGATCTGTAAAACATCATCAATGCAACATTTTGACCAAAGAACCACCATTACATGTTATGTAGACCACAAGGAAGTCTTTTACATTTAGAAAACAATCATAGTAATGTGACTCCTTTATTGCGCCTTATAATACAGTGCGCCTTTTGTATGAAAATAGACCTGAATAGACCCGCTCTTCGGCAGTGCGCCTTATAATCCGGTGCACCCTATGGTCCGGAAAATACGGTAAATACTGTGCTATTATTTCAAAGTACTTCCAAGGGCCATTGATGTGATTCACTCACATTGTTCACAAGATGGTAGCGTTTGTATAGCATTCAGAGACAGCCTAGCATTTAATATTAATTTGAAAGCACTCTGCGGCGCGATGCTTTGTTGGAGTCATGACGTCAAATTGAAAATGCTGGCGGGCCGTAGTTTGGACACACCTGGTCTAAGAGTTGCCAACCATATGTTGTTGCTTCTGTTGTTGATTGCATTCAGTCTTTAGTGCGGAGCCTTCATTATGTGTGAAATCATGCATGTACACAAGTATGATGTGCAGATGTTCCAAACATGAGCATCATCTTGAACCCTGTCCTAATTCCACTTGCTTCTATCGGGCGGCAGATAAGCCACGGCTTTGCCTGGTCAGGTCCTCAGAGAGTCCAACTGATGTCAATCTGCAACCCGCTGACCGCTCTTCAGTGAGGAGATTTCCCTCCAAGTCAGGCCAATTACTGCACATGTCTCGCGGGAGCTGATACAGTCCAGTCTATACGTTGTTTGTGTGGCGCAACAATATATATACAAGTTTGTGTCCACTCTCTACCGACCTTGTCTGTGCAGTTGGACGCGTGCCAAGGCGGAGCGAGGTCAGGAAGCCGGGGAAGAAGAACATTCTGTTTTGGAGCGTTTCAACAAAAACATCAATTTCTTTGACTTCAGCACAAGCTGTGCTGCTTTTCATCCGCCTGGTCTTGACAACTCTTTGCTTCACAATAGCAGCGCTGAAATAAGACATGTTCTATTCAATCTCTCTATTACAAACACAGTTCTTCTTTCTGATGGTTATGACACGAGAAAGTGCCAAAATAATTGAAGAAGTTGTGTTAAAGGATGTTATTGACAAATATTTCGCTTTTTTATCGATTCATAGAACCGTCTTACTGGGCAATTTTGAGGGAACAACACTTGCAGGCACAAGACGTTGATTATACGTACATGTGCTTTAAAACTGACTTCAAAACAACAATGCGTGTTTGTAAATTGAGACGACGTTGATGTCTAACGTTGGATCTACGTTGTTGGTTGGGAAAATACCAAAATTCAATGGTCAAATCAATGTCACAACGTTGAATAAGCGTTTTCTCTGGCTTATAACTAGAGATGGACATAACTTTGTCTGCCAATTATTGGAAGGAATAAAGTGAGTGTAAAGGACAGTGCTGAGAAGAAGAAGCGGTTTATATCCACTGAATTTAAGAAAGAAATCATCAAATCATGACCGAGCGTGTCGCCAACTTCTCGAAGAAATTCGAGCATATCACTGCTTGTCTGCACCATACTGAAGCAGATTAAGTGTAACGCCAGCTAAGAGTGTTAAAATAATATCTAAACGGTTGACATTTATCCATGAAAATATGGAAAGCAGCTAGAAGGAGATACTGTAAAAGTCCACTCTCCAAGGTAAATGCTGTACATGATTATTACATTACTACCGTATTTTTCGGACTATAGGGAGCACTTAAAATCATTTAAATTTTTTTTAAACAAATCGACGGTGGGCCTCACAACCCGGTGCGCCTAATGTACGGAATAATTCTGGTTGTGCGTACCAACCTCGACGCTATTTTATTTGGTACATGGTGTAATTAGAGTGACCAGTAAAAGTGACCAGTCAAACAGAAGAGATACGTGTAGACTGCAACATGATGGCAGTCACACATAAGAGATACGTGTAGACCACAATATAACTCAAGTAAACAACACCAAAACTTGAAATGTTCCATTGAAAATATAGAACATTACACAAGGCACTCAAATATCTGTCAAAATGTTTTAGTACGACTTTGAAGCTGCATCGCTTGATGGATTGTCTGCGCATTACAACTACCTTAATCAGACGTACTGTGCTTCAACATACAAGTATTATTAAGGTGTGTGTATAAGGACCCCAAAATTGCACCTATTAGGACACATTATCTGGCGTTTTGTTTCGGGATATTATGCAAAACCAACTTTTCTTACCTTCTGGTACCTGCTGATGTGTGTTTGGGATCTGCATAAGTCCTGAACATTTGCGCGCGTCCACTATTGACTGAATGTCATTAAAACAGTTAGCTCCATCTTTTGACACTTCTTCCACTCGCATCCTTGCACGCTACACCGCTACAACAAAGATGACGGGGAGAAGACGCTGTCGAAGTGGAGGCACGTAAATAAGACCGCCCACAAAACGGCGCATCCTGAAGAGACTGTCAGAAAGTGACTTGAAGATGATCTGTAAAACATCATCTATGCAACATTTTGACCAAAGAACCACCATTACATGTTATGTAGACCACAAGGAAGTCTTTTACATTTAGAAAATAAATCATAATATGACTCCTTTAAAGGCCTACTGAAATGAATTTTTTTTTATTTAAACGGGGATAGCAGATCCATTCTATGTGTCATACTTGATCATTTCACGATATTGCCATATTTTTGCTGAAAGGATTTAGTAGAGAACATCGACGATAAAGGTCGCAACTTTTGGTCGCTGATAAAAAAAAGCCTTGCCTCTACCGGAAGTAGCGTGACGTCACCGGAGGAAGGACTCCTCACATTTTCCCATTGTTTACAATGCAGCAAGAGAGATTCGGACAGAGAAAGCGACGATTACCCCATTAAATTGAGCGAGGATGAAAGATTCGTGGATGAGGAAAGTGAGAGTGAAGGACTAGAGTGCAGTGCAGGACGTATCTTTTTTCGCTCTGACCGTAACTTAGGTACAAGGGTTCATTGGATTCCACACTTTCTCCTTTTTCTATTGTGGATCACAGATTTGTATTTTAAACCACCTCGGATACTATATCCTCTTGAAAATGAGAGTCCAGAACGCGAAATGGACATTCACAGTGACTTTTATCTCCACGACAATACATCGGCGAAGCTCTTTAGCTACTGAGCTAACGTGATAGCATAGGGCTAAAATGCAGATAGAAACAAAATAAATAAATCCCTGACTGGAAGGATAGACAGAAGATCAACAATACTATTAAACCATGGACCTGTAAATACACGGTTAATAATTCCCAGCTTGGTGAAGCTTAACAATGCTGTTGCTAACGACGTCATTGAAGCTAACTTAGCAACGGGACCTCACAGAGCTATGATAAAAACATTAGCGCTCCACCTACGCCAGCCAGCCCTCATCTGCTCATCAACACCCGTGCTCACCTGCGTTCCAGCGATCGACGGAAGGACGAAGGACTTCACCCGATTATCGATGCGGTCGGCGGCTACCGCCGGCTAGCGCGTCTGCTATCCAAGTCAAAGTTCTCCTGGTTGTGTTGCTACAGCCAGCCGCTAATACACCGATCCCACCTACAACTTCCTTCTTTGCAGTCTTCATTGTTCATTAATCAAATTGCAAAAGATTCACCAACACAGATGTCCAGAATACTGTGGAATTTTGAGATGAAAACAGAGCTTTTTAGTATTGGATTCAATGGGGTACCAATACTTCCGTTTAACTAGTAACGTCACGCGCATACGTTATCATATATAGACGTTTTCAACCGGAAGTTTAGCGGGAAATTTAAAATTGCACTTTATAAATTAACCCGGCCGTATTGGCATGTGTTGCAATGTTAAGATTTCATCATTGATATATAAACTATCACACTGCGTGGTCAGTAGTAGTGGGTTTCAGTAGGCCTTTAATGCGCCTTATAATCCGGAAACTAGACCTGACTCGACCCGCTCATGGGCAGTGTGCTTTATAATCCGGTGCGCCCTATGATCTAAAAAATACGGTATATAAAACTAAATATATAGTTAGTAGCACTTTTTATTGTATTGTTTTTATACAATATTCTTTATCTAAAAGGTTGTTTTCTTTCAAATGACACGTTACATGTTAAAATTGTGCTGTTTTGAAGGGCCAATCACCAATTAAATTAACTTCAACTAATTTCATTGGGAGACAAGTGTTTTGAGTTGAGCGCTGCGTCACAGAAACAATTCCACTCTACTGTACATAGAACACTTCACAAATCATCAATACAACATTTTAAAATTAAATCAAAATCTACAATTAAGAAATAAATGAAACCACAATATCTAAACCAAGATAGCAGTCAATACTAAACAGGTTGCCTGTCAAACTATAAACAAACAATTTAGGTGTCAGAGTGAAGAAAATGCAGTTAATAAAACTGTCACCTGAGAGCAGTTGCATCAAATTACCTTCGTCCTTGAATCATCCGGCTCGAAAATAAAAGTCAATTACTTGAATTCAGTCTAAAAATGTAATCATGCATATATAGCTTCTTGGGATTCATACTGGACTTGTAATACCAGGATTTAAAAGAGTTGGATTCTTGGGGCTATTGCAATCATGTTCCACAATGTAATGATGCTGATATACCAGCCGACACGTTTCATGGAACAATATCACACTCGCAAAGATGGATGGGCAAGGACAGGAAATTGACCATGGATTTAGAAACAAGGACAATATTCAAACAAGCAGGGGAGATAAGTAGGAGGAGGAGGAGTAATGAAAGAGAGGCCATTCCTCACAAAATATAGCCAGCAAGCTTCAAATGAGAGTCACCGCAAAAATGACCCATGGGGGCATAAAAACACGGCTGCACCTCCCTAAACGTAGATGGAATGTGATTTGGCAAGAAGACGTACGCCAAGTCAAACATCAATTAATGACTGTCAGGGCGCTCTATATTAAATCTTACTGCAAACTAGGGTTGTCCCGATACCAATATTTTGGTACCGGTACCAAAATGTATTTCGATACTTTTTGAAATAAAGGGGACCGCACATAATGGCATTATTGGCTTTATTTTAGCAAAAAAATCTTAGGGTGCATTAAACATATGTTTATTATTGCAAGTTTGTCCTTTAATAAACAGTGAACATACTATACAACTTGTCTTTTAGTAGTAAGTAAACAAACAAAGGCTCATAATTAGTCAGCTGACATATGCAGTAAAATATTGTGTCTTTTATCATTCTATTATTTTGTCAACATTATGAGGGACAAACTGTAAAAGATAATTATTAATCTACTTGTTCATTTACTGTTAATATCTCCTTACTTTCTCTTTTAACATGTTCCATCTACACATCTGTTTGATACTTTACATTAGTTTTGGATGATACCACAAATTTAGGTATCGATCCGATACCAAGTAGTTACAGGATCATACATTGGTCATATTCAATGTCCTCATGTGTCCAGGGACATATTTCCTGAGTTTATAAACATAATATAAATAAATAAAAAAAGGAAAAAAAGACTGTGTGATGCTAAAAAATATCGATGTAATCATAGTAGTATTGACTAGATACACTCCTCTACTTGGTATCATTACAGTGGATGTCAGGTGTAGATCCACCCATGGCATTTGTTTACCTTCAGGCACGCTAGCTTTTGTTAGCGGTAATGCCAGTGAGCTATTGTATCCTCCTACGGTGTGTAGTGAAGCATGTTTAGCTATTCCTCGTCCTGCAGTGATGAAGCAATGATATTACCGACCTTGGATGCCTCAGGCGGTACTGCATAAAATAGCGGCATCAGTGTGTAAAGGATATCACCACATGGGCTCAGGAACACTTCAGAAAACCACTGTCAGTAACCACAGTTGGTCGCTACATCTGTAAGTGCAAGTTAAAACTGTACTATGCAAAGCCAAAGCCATTTTTCAACAACACCCAGAAACGCTGCTGGCTTTGCTGGGCCCGAGCTCATCTAAGATGGACTGATGCAAAGTGGAAAAGTGTTCTGTGGTCTGACGAGTCCACATTTCAAATTGTTTTTGGAAACTGTGGACGTCATGTCCAAAGACCAAAGAGGAAAAGAACCATCCGGATTGTTATAGGCTCAAAGTTGAAAAGCCAGCATCTGTGATGGTATGGGGTATGGGGGTGTATTAGTGCCCAAGGCATGGGTAACTTACACATCTGTGAAGGCACCATTAATGCTGAAAGAAGATACATGCAGGTTTTGGAGCAACATATGTTGCCATCCAAGCTACGTTATTTCAGCAAGACTACAGCAAGACTACATGAAATAAGTGCCGATGTCAGCATTAGAGGGGCCCTTTAAGTCTATAAATCGCATGTCTACAAGACATGCAATCTATCTTTGGGACTAAACGAAGATATAATCTCTCTTATCTGTGTGGATGTGTGTTGTTGAGCTTTTTAGAAGTGCCTATCTCTTCCAGAATGGAACTGTGGGGAACTTGAAAGTGTGGAACATTTAGCTGACCAGCGAGATAGTTGATCTGTTTGAGCGGCTCCACAGGGTCTCCATAATCTGCAGCCTTTTGGTGATTAAAATAAAGTATACAAAAAATATGCAAACTGAAATCTGCACTTCTCACAAATGTATTTTAATATACTGTAGTTGGAGGAGTTGATATTTTAAAATAGTTAAACCTGAATAATTTCTTATGATTGCTGACTGTTTGACTTTACATAAAACACGTCTAAATACTCAGAAAAATGGAGGTGTATTGTACCGTATTTTCCGGACCATTGGGTGCACCGGATTATAAGGCGCACTGCCGATGAGCGGGTCTATTAAGGTCTATTTTCATACAAAATGCAATAAAGGAGTCACATTTTATTTTATTTTTTCTAAATGTAAAACACTTCCTTGTGGTCTACATAACATGTAATGGTGGTTATTTGGTCAAAATGTTGCATAGATTATATTTTACAGACTATCTTTAAGTCACTTTCTGACAGTCGCTTCAGGATGCGCCGTTTTGTGGGCAGTCTTATTTACATGGTTCCCCTTCGACAGTGTCTTCTAAAACATTTTGATAAGATTTTTGAGCGTTGTGTGTAATGTTCTATATTTTCAATGGAACATATACAGTTTTGGTGTTGTTTACTTGAGTCATATTGCAGTCTACACGTACTGTATGTCTTATGTGTGACTGCCATCTACTGGTCACACTTTTTACACCATGTACCAAATAAAATAGCTTTGTGGTCGGTAAGCACAACCAAACTTATTCCGTGCATTAGGTTATAAGGCACACTGTCGAGTTTTGACAAAATGAAAGGATTTTAAGTGCGCCTTATAGTCCGAAAAATATGGTAATTATAAACTGCATTAATGATAACCGTGGTAAAACTTGTGACGGTTAGTCTTACTTTATCGAAAAATCGATTGATAGTTGCAGTTTGATGTACTCACTGACAGACGCCAGCTTGCTAGCCTAAATGCTAACAGGAAAACAAGAGTCATTAACAACATACCCCAATCTAAACTTTCACACACACATAGTTGTTGGAGGAAATAAGCTACAACTGTGCACATTGAACATACAAGCTGTGCTCCCTTAGACACAGTCATCGTTCTACGGGCAAAACTAAAAAAATCTGAATATCGTCAAAGGTTTGTTTTTTCAGTAATTAGATTTACAAGGTGAAGCTGTTGTACGACATAGGCTCATAACACGCTACTCAAGATATTTCAAGCCTTCATTTGATATATTTTTGATATAGCTTAGGAAAAGCTTGAATTAAAAAAATTAATAATTTGGGGTTTTAATCAACTGCAAAATAAAGGCTTGACATATCTCACTTTGCATGTAATGAGTTTATATCACATATCAGTTTCACATTTGAAGTTGAATTGCTGACATGAATGGACTTTTGCACCATATTTCAATATTTGGAGTTTCACCTGTATACTCCGAGGAATGCGAGAGTGTTTTTACGGTGCATTCAAGGACCGCAGAACAGAGTAAAGTAGGACGCCACAACGCTCGGCAGAAAAAATAGCTCATATTAATCAGAGGCAGGTAGTAACATGCTAAATTTACTCCGTTACATTTACTTCAGTAACTTTTTTAGAAAAATTGTACATGTCAGAGTAGTTTTAATGCAATATACTTTTTACTTTTGAGTATTTTTGTGACAGAGAAACGCTACTTTTACTCTGTTCCATTGAGTTTCATTCCGCTCGTTACATTTATTTAAATCACAATTATTTATAATCTACTAATTAAGGCTTGCAAAGACGTATTAATTCGTCAGCGAGCCTTCTTCCAACAGGCACTGTCACATGACTCTTTCACCAATCCAATATAAGCATTATTGACGTTTGATTATATTTCACCAATCAAACGGAGCTTGGCAGTCACATGACTCTGTTTGACCAATTGAACCTAAACACAAGTGAATAACAAGCCGATGGTCATGGACCGTTCACGCCAAAGCCCAAGGTACAGATATAGAAGCTGAAATAGGTTAGTATTTTAAAGTACATGGTAAAATAGAAACCTACTTGTTTAACAAGTGTCAGAATGTTCCCAAAGAAGACACTTTAATTACATGACATGACACCAGCACATCCCGGATGTTTGAGAGAAATGGTAAGCAGACTTCTCCTAAAAGAGTGGACCAAAAAAAATAATATATTTTTTTGTATGACTCTGATGATCCTAATAACCACAAGTGTCATTTAAACACATTAAAACATTACCAACAACACCAAATAGCAGTGGAAATGTGTACTTATCTGTTAGATCTGGAGCTTGAAATTGACTAGCGCTTGCTTATTAGCATGTAGCATTCTCTCACCCAATGTACATCACCACAGAGCTAACAAGCTGAAATGACCACAGTCGCCCCCTAGTGTAGGAGAGGCACACTGCGTATGTCCATCAGTCACATTAGAGAGAAGAGCCTGGAAACTACAACTTCACATGTAGCTGTGAAAATAGAAGAAACTGAATTATTTGACGAATCATTTAGTGCATAGAAACGTACTGACTGTAAAAAGTGACACGACGCCAGACAAGGCAGCAAAAAAAACTTTAAAGATTACTTTTAAACTAGTAAAAAGAATATTATATTATGTGCTGTCATCTGTATCAGTAGAAATGTTCACAAGAATTCCACTTCTAACGAGAGAAAACATACTGCAGTAAATCGTGTATGATTTTTATGTTTTACACACACACACACACACACCCACACACACACGAGCGTACGCTACAGTTGTAGTCTAAGAACCATAAAGAAAATAGCTACCTAATAAATCAGACGTTACTCACAAGTTACTCAATACTTGAGTAGTTATTTCACGGAATACTTACTTTCTCTTACTCAAAAAATGTTTTGGATCACTACTTTTTACTTTTATATGAGTCATAATACTGTAAAGGGGCAGCACGGTGGCAGAGGGGTTAGTGCGTCTACCTCACAATACGAAGGTCCTGAGTAGTCGTGAGTTCAATCCCGGCCTCGGGATCTTTCTGTGTGGAGTTTGCATGTCCTCCCCGTGACTGTGTGGGTTCCCTCCGGGTACTCCGGCTTCCTCCCACCTCCAAAGACATGCACCTAGGGATAGGTTGATTGGCAACACTAAATTGACCCTAGTGTGTGAATGTGAGTGTGAATGTTGTCTGAACATCTGTGTTGGCCCTGCGATGAGGTGGCGACTTGTCCAGGGTGTATCACCGCCTTCCGCCCGATTGTAGCTGAGATAGGCTCCAGCGCCCCCCGCAACCCCCGAAGGGAATAAGCGGTAGAAAATGGATAATACTGTAAAGACTTGGTACTCGTACAATTTTGGGTACTCTACCCACATGTGATAATGGATTGTATTTGTTAGGCACTTTTCATTTAAACAAATCCTAAAGTGCTACAATACAAACCAATAGTTAAAACAATAAAAACTTTGCCATTAAAACAGTTACTAAGACGGAAAAACATCAGTAAGCCATTTACAAAAGGTAAGCTATTCTATAGGCTATTCCTCACAAAATAATAACCGGTGTGTATGATTAGTGCTGATATCGTATCAGATCAATATCGGAATTGGCCAATACTCAATGGACACTCCTAATTTCAAATATAACATTAGGAACAAATTAAATAGGGCAATTCAAAAGACATTCGTGCCAATTATTATTATTATTATTATTATTATTTTTTTTTTTTATAATGTCCTGCCCAGCTTCTCGGGCAAATCATATAGCAGATGTAGATGCCCATATCGGCTGTTCAGATTTACTTTACAAAAGAGAAGTGTAGGATACTTCTCTTGTTGCCTTACTTGTATTTTGACTTTATTACATGTATTTATATTATCATTTGGTGCAGCCGGGCCGGAGCAGGAGGGGATAGAAAGAGAGAAAAAGGAAGACAGAGGGGGGAATTGTGGGGACAAGAGGGGGATTAGACAGAGAGACAAAAACAACAACAACAACAACAGAGCAACATCAGCAAATACGACATGTACAAATATGATGGTAAAAGTAATAGCAAATAAGCAGTTAGCGAAAATAAAAAAAAAATAAAAATACAGAAATGACAATGAGCATTATTACACTAAAAATGGAGCAATATGAATACCAATAGAAATAGTGCTATTGATAATAAACAATACCAGTACTTTACCTTTATTATCAACAATACAATTGTTCAAATGCAACAATACATATACGTAATGATAACTTGAGATACGAAAGAATGCAGAAAAATGGAGGGGAAGAAAGAGAAGCAACCTACATTAACCTTGTAGATTGTTATAGTAACAATAGGTTAAGCTTTTTCAGTGTGCCATGTGTTATACCCAGTTTACCCTAGGGCAACAACGTTAATATATGTTTGATGAAACGTGATTATGTGCATGAGTGTATGTGTGCATATGTACTTGTATATGTACAGTATGTGTATGTGTGCTTGTACAGTGAATGTATATGTACAGTATGTGTATATGTGTGTACAGCGAATGTATATGTACAGTATGTGTATATGTGTGTTTGAACAGTGAATGTATATGTACAGTATGTGTATATGTGTGTTTGTACAGTGAATGTATATGTACAGTATATGTATGTGTGTGTTTGTACAGTGAATGTATGTGTAGTATGTGTATGTGTGTGTTTGTACAGTGAGTGTATATGTACAGTATGTGTATATGTATGTTTTTACAGTGAATGTATATGTACAGTATGTGTATACAGTATGTTTGTATAATGAATGTGCGTGTGGATGTACGAACTTTGAGTGTGTAAATATGTACTGTATTTATTTGTATATGTATGTGGGAGCGTAGGTACCTATGTATTTCTGTATATATGTGTGTGAGTATATGTGAATTTGCATGTACAATACATTTGACTCCCAGTGTGTGCGGGAGCCAGAGTACGGCCCCAGCCTCCCCGAGAACCCATCCCACAAACAGTAGGTGTGGTGCCCAGGGAACCAGGGGCCACTGCCCCCACGCAGCCAAGCCGGACAGCGACAGGAACCCCAGAGCCTGGCCCACCGTGCCGCCCACAAGGGCCAGCAGAAGGCCGCAGACAGACGCACCCGGCAGAGGACAAGGCACGAGAAAAACAGGGGGCAGCCAGACCCCAAGCCAGCGAGAGACCACACCCCACACGGACAGAAAGGCTGGACGCCCCGCCCGAGGGGCCCGGAGACCCCCCGCAACCGGACGGGAAGACCGCCCCCGCCCCACCGGCAACAGGGCCCCCACGACCCCCCCCCCCCCCCACCCCCGGAGAGCGCGGCGAGGCCAGCCAACGGCCACCCCACTCAAGCCGGCCGCCACAGGACCACCCAGCACGGGGCCACAGGAACCACCCACCCCACCCGCAGGGACCCCAACGATGGAGATGGAACAACCAGTAACCGCCCCGCCGAGTCCCCCCCCTGAGGTAGGGGAATAAATAAATAAAATAAATAAATACATAATAACAATAATAATATTAATAAAATATATTTAAAAAAAAAAAAAAAAAAGGAAAAAAATAAATAAATAATTAAATCTATTTATAAAAAATAAATAAATAAAAAAATAAAAAAAATTTAAAAAAAAGAATTAAAAGAAGATCACAGACATGCTGACACACAAGGTCGCTACCCCAACAACTGGCCGACTCGCAGCACCTCGGAATACCCTGCAGCACCAAGCCACCACAGTAGACGCAGGGACCAGACCCAGCAGGCCCCAACCAAGACGGGCACCCGGAAGGGATGGACGGCGGGACCCAGGAGCTCCAGACACGCAGTCCGGATGCAGTAGCCTGAGGCGCCGACCCCCACCCAACAGGCAGGCCCAGAACGTACCCCCAGAAATATACATACATATATATATACATACACATAAACATACACATGTACACATACACACACATACACATGCATACACATACACATATATATACATACATACATACATACATACATACACACACACACATGCACATACATATACACAGTTTGTCAGCCCCGACAACCACCGCGCGCGCGCTACCACCAGTCACAACATCAGCCACCCCCCTGCACCAGACCCAGCAGCCACGGGCGCCCACACCACAAACAAACGGCAGCAGAAACAGCAGCCACAACACCCCCAGACAGCCAGCACCACCCAATCAAATCAAAGCGATAAAAAAAACCCCGCGACCGGCAACCACACGCCAACAGGATCACAGATACCAGCCAGCGCCAGCCCGCCAGCAAGCCCAAACGCCAACACGCAAACAAGAGACACCAACACCCCCCCCCCCCACCAAAAGACCCCACCACCCCGACCCAAACCCGCACAAACACACCACCGCCCAAACAACCGAGACACAGTATCCAGACCAGACACGGGCGCCGCGCCGCCACCACATCAAGTCGCCAACAGAGACCCCACAGCGCAAGGTCGGGCCACACGGGCACGGACCCCACCCAACAGGAAGCGAGACCCGCGCGACGCCACACACAAATAAATAATAAGATTAAACAAAAATAACAATAATTTAAAAAAATATATATAATAATAATAAAATGAAATACAAATTAAATTAA
Organism: Entelurus aequoreus; assembly: GCF_033978785.1. NCBI lineage: Eukaryota > Metazoa > Chordata > Actinopteri > Syngnathiformes > Syngnathidae > Entelurus > Entelurus aequoreus. The sequence continues at coordinate 38,572,693 of NC_084746.1, read as the reverse complement.
AAATAACAAATACAAATAATTAAATAAAATAAAGTAAGTAAATAATAAAAATTTAAAAAAAATAAAAATAAATAAATAAATAAATATATATATATACATATATATATACATATACATACATATATACATCCATACACACACACACACACACACACACACACACACACACACACACACACACACACACACACATACACACACACATATATATATATATATATATATATATATATATATATATATATATATATATATATATATATATATATATATATATATATATATATATATATATATATATATATATATATATATACATGCACATATATACACACACATACACACATATATATACACATAAAAAATAATAATAATAATAATAATGCCTGGCAGGCCACCAGAACGCAGTCCCCGGAATCCGCGCCGGCCGACGAGGCAATGAGGGGTGCGCCGAACCCCAACCCCCCCACATGCATGTGTACAAAGCCCCCAGAGTGTCTACTGTGTAGTTAAAATTAGGAGGTCAGCCATTACAGCCGACCTCCAGTCCCTATTGATGCGTGTACTGTAGCGTGAGTGAGATATGTATGCTTGTGGGAACTAATAATGCGATTAAAATTGGGGGACATCAAGGTCTTGGTGGGTCCCAACCAAGCCGAGCCCTCCAAATCCTAAGTGTCTAATATGCAGCTAAGATTGAGGGATGGACGAGCAGGGGACAAGACAGGAGGACCGGAGCCCCATAGGAGGCATCCTCAACCCCCCGCCATGCCTCCCCGCAGGACAATCCCCCAAAGTCCTATATTTGTGTGACTGTGTGTGCTATAAGTAGGAGGAATAGAGGGCCCGGACATCCCCCCCAGTCCATGCGGCCGACAACCAGGAACTACGGCCAGGAAGCCGCCCCCCCCACGGCCCGTGACCCACACCAGACCACTTTAGCGTGACGTCACGCGAGCCCATCCCCCGCCAAACAAAGCCAGCCCCCGCCCGCCCCAACCCAACCCCGCAGAGCCCATACCAGCAACCAAACGCAGAAAAACTGCACAGCCCCATGCCCAATGCAAACACCGCATCCCGGCCATCCACACAGCAACGTACCCATACGAGTTCCGGCCAGGGGATGGCGCCCCCCAACCGGGGAAGAAGCCAATGCACCCCGTCCGCACGCCAGCCCCCAAACCAGCCGGCAAGCCAACGCCAGCCAGCCCCCACAACCCCACAAGCGCACAGATACCAGCCACAGTCCCCCAACCACTCCAACCCAACACAGCGACGCCAACCGCCGGCAGTACCACAGCAACCATCACCACCACCGCCCGTCCGCAGTACAAACACCCGCGGCCGCCGAAACCTGAAACAAAAAAAAAGCGACCTACCCTGTAAACCACAACAACGCACACCCCCAGCTACCACAGAGGCCGCCAACCCACCTACCCCAACTCATCCACATACAGGCCAATCGATCCACCGGACATCCACACCTACACATACATACACACATACATACACACATGCACATATACATACATATATGTATATACACATACATACACATACACACATGCATGCATATACACATACACACACACACACACACACATATATACACCTACATACATATACATATGCACACATATACACACACATACATACACCAAAACAAAACAAAAACAAAAACAAAAAATATAAAAAATAAAAATAAAAATAAAAATAAAAATAATAATAATAATAATAATAAATAAAATAAAATAAACCCTTTAAATAAAATAAAATAAAAATAAACATGAGGCCTGGTTGCCAACAGTGTCCAGCGCCACCTAACCCCGCAGCCATACCCGCACGTCCAGGCCCCCCCGCCCACCAGGCACCCCATCCGGCAAAAAGCCATAAGGGCCCAGCCCCGCACCCACAGCCGGCATGCCATGGCATCTCTGCAGGCCTGGTGCCGCGATCAGCAATGCACACCGGGGCAGCGACACACACACATGTACCTACATACATACACACAGATTCCACCATACATACAAACGTACACACACACACACACACACACACACACACACACACACACACACACACACACACACACACACACACACACACACACACGCACCTATATATACATATATATAATTTAACAGAATAAATAAAATTTATTAAATAGATAATTAAAAAAATATATATATAAGTATATATATAAATAAAATTAATAAATAAATAAGGGCGGAGTAAAACACAGGAGGGAGACCCCCGCAGGGCAGTCGGGCAGCACCGCCGGGGCCCCAACAAGGGAGGAAAGGAGCCCCCCCAACCCGGCACCAGGCGGGCCCGCACAGCCGCAGCGTAGGGCGACCCCGGGCAGACCCCGTCCCGCGCCCCAGGGGAAGGAGGAAGCCCACGGACACCCGAAGCCAGAGGGGCACGAGCCGACCCCCGCCCGACAGCGGCAAGGCGCGGCAAGGCCCCGGCCCCACGGGCGCAACCCCCCGCCCAACCACCCACGAGAGGGGAAGCCCCCCACCCAACCCAAGGCGGCCATCCCCAACAGCTCCACCCGCACCCCAACCCCCGCCCAGGCACCCCCATCCACCCTCAGCCCCCAGACCACTCACGGATCGGCCCGCCAGGCCGGCACCAGGGAACACACCCCAGGCCCACCCGACCCCGCGGCACACGGCCCCCCCCGGCACCCACGACCCCCCACCCACGGAGCAAGACCCCCGGGACAGAGCCCCAGCCCCGGCCCCCATGGGAATCAGGTCAGGAAATCAATTAGCGGTGCCCAAAGAGATCTGAATTCTGTCAGTTGTTGTTTTGATTCAGCAGACATTCTTTCCATAACTACATAATCTAATAAAATGTTTTTGTAAAGGTTTATACATAAATTATTTTTTGATTTCCAATTCATGAGAATAGTTTTCTTGGCGATGCCTATTGCATTTATAAGGAGGTATGTTTTGTTTATATCAAAGTCAGTTGCGGAGAGATCACCCAACAGGCAGAGTGTGGGGGAGATGGGAATAGGAATCTCTAACGCTAATGATAGGTTCTCGCACACTCCAAGCCAAAAGTTACTCATGGGAGCACAGGACCACATTGAGTGTAAGTAGTTATCTAACTTATCATTTTTAACCGCAACAGTGTGTTCATTTATTTTCTTTGTGGTTGGCAGATACTATCTGAGAGTCAAATTGGAAACTATTTTGACGATAATTGAAACGTTATCTGGTGTTTGCCAACAGGGTAGCAGAGTGGAAGTGTACATTAATTAAGAGCAGTGGTATAAAAACAAGAAGATAAAAAAAGACCACATGGCAATAATGGATGTTTGGAGAGAAAACCCCAAACCATATTGGTTTTTAACTCCAGGGAGTCGAGGTTGTCAATGTTTATTTTCACTTTAGCGTCAAGCTCCGCTGATGACAAGTTAACAGCCTGGGCACAGAATGCAAATCATCTTGGCTTTCTCATTTAGCTGCCAGGTGGAGCTCTCAAACGTGTCTCTCAAACAGGTCTTGTCTGCGCTCCACAGCCTAAATGACGTGTAATTGAAAACTCTGGAATGGTTTCATTGTCAAACTCCGTTGTTAGGTCCCAACTCAACGCCCGTCAGCCTGACAAGCTAGCAAATACTGCATTTTATTACATCTGGCACCTTCACCAATTAAACATGCAATTTCTTTTGAAAATAGCCACAGGATGAAAAGCCCCAATTACCCATGCATGCTTATTTGACATGCAAAACATTTTAAAGCACTCCCAGTCAGTAAATCCCAGGGCACATACAGTATAGACCAGGGATGACCAAAGTCTTTGCCTCCAAGGGCCAAAGTGAAAATGTGCCAAAGGTCCGTGGGCCAAACAGTGATTTTAAGCAAACCGCTGCACAATAGTTTAATCGTATACCGCCATTATTTAAGGTAGTGGAGATCATCACGTTTCATAGATGGCAACTTGTTAGCCTTGCGGACGTACCATCAATGATAGTGGGAACTTAAAAGAATGTGAATATGTATTGAATTTATGGAAACCACCTTTTAGCGGGCCACAAGAAACGACTTTGAGGTTCGAATTTGGCACCACTGGTATAGATAATCATTAACACCAACGGATAATTTAGACTCTCCAGTTAACTCGCATGTTTAAGTAACGTGGAAGGAAACTGAACATGAACCCACGCAAGCACAGGGCGAACATGCAAACTCAACAAAAAGAGAATCCAGGACCTTTTCAGCCCGAATAAAATGTATGAAATCATGACAGCTCAATTGCCTGCAGCCCCAAAATGTGAAACGGTTTTCCTGAAGACTGTCCTGCTTATTATTATCATAGAGATATCTTCTAAATGTTCACGGCAAGTGGAGGAGGACACAAAGTAGGGAGCATTCACTTGAACCACCCGCTACGCCACAGACACCAGCTGCCAATGCTGAATTTATTTTTGGGAGAACATACTATATCCTGCCAATTATTTTTAAAAGATTTTGCAGCATAGGGATGATAAAAACAACAAAAAACAATGAACAATTGTGTAGAATTGATTGTTGAGTGTCTCCATGGTGATGCCCTGTATAGTACATGCAACATCCTTCATTAGGTGAGGTGGTCTGCACCACCAATAGTACACACTATCTTATGGGCGGTATAGCTCGGTTGGTAGAGCGGCCGTGCCAGCAACTTGAGGGTTCCAGGTTCGATCCCCGCTTCTGCCATCCTAGTCACTGCCGTTGTGTCCTTGGGCAAGACACTTTACCCACCTGCTCCCAGTGCCACCCACACTGGTTTAAATGTAACTTAGATGTTGGGTTTTCGCTATGTAAAGTGCTTTGAGTCATTAGAGAAAAAGCGCTATATAAAATATAATTCACTTCACTTCACTTATACATTGCACACGCTGTTTAGCGCGTGGTATTTGGATCTTAAAAAATCCGGCCCCTTAGTTATCAAAACATTACCCAAAAACGGATTTAAGTAATGGGAAATGACTGCCAGATTCAATTTCAGGAGCGAAAACTACAGAAAGATAACTTGTTAGATAAATCGTAGGTAATCTGGATGCTATGGGTTCTTTAATTTGATTAGGATTAAGTCTTTGTTCTAAATGGTTTTCAGTTTTTGTTTTGAATTTCAGAAAACAGTGAAACAAAATGTCAGGGGATGTAAGTGTTTTGATGAAAACTGCAATAATTCCACAAGGTGACAATGTTTCTTTACACCGGCGAGGTCCACTGAGGTGACCTGTAAGCCATGTAAGAATGCTACACTATGTGCAGCCTCGCCATCTTTGTCAGATCGATATGAAGAAGACATTATTTTCCTATCAATGGATTTTCAGCATTAATGTGCACACACCACTACTGTGTGTGTGTGTGTGTCTGTGTGTTTGTTCTTGTATTTCTACCCTTCTTGAGACATGAAGAAGGAAAAGTACCTTCCATATGAGGTGTGAACAAGTGATGACATAAATCCTGGTCCCAATAACATTGCATCTAATAGAGAATGTCTCATTTGCACCCCAGGTGGTGAAATCTATCAAAATGAGTGTGGTCCCAAAAAGGAGGGATTTTTCAAATTGACTGTGTGTCGCTTTTAAAAGTGCTCCCCCTCTGGCCAACATATGTAATAACTAATGTGTGTAAAAAAAATGGCCAAAATTAATAAAATGAAATAAAATAAAATATAGCAACTTACTGTACTAATTTGAAGTAAATGAAGATTAAAAACAATTACCAACAAAACATTTAATAAAAAAAATAAATAAAAGCTTACCTTTTTTAAAATTTGCATTGTATTTATATATTATTAATGTTGTAAATACACATGTTTATATATCTAGAAAGGGTGGTCCTAAAGAGGTAGGCATTTTTCGGAGGTCTCAATCCATTCATCCATCCATCCATCCATCTTCTTCCGCTTATCCGAGGTCGGGTCGCGGGGGCAGCAGCCTAAGCAGGGAAGCCCAGACTTCCCTCTCCCCAGCCACTTCGTCCAGCTCCTCCCGGGGGATCCCAAGGCGTTCCCAGGCCAGCGTTGAAGTCCCCCAGTAGAACGAGGGAATCACCCGGGGGAGCACTCTCCAGTACTCCCTCGAGTGAATCCAAAAAGGGTGGGTACTCTGAGCTGCCGTTTTGCGCATCAGTGCAAACAACAGTCAGGACCCGTCCCCCCACCCGAAGGCGGGGGAAGCTACCCTCTCGTCCACTGGGTTGAACTCCAACGTGCAGGCTTTGAGCCGGGGGGCAACAAGAATTGCCACCCCAGCCCGTCGCTTCTCAGTGCTGGCAACGCCAGAGTGGAAGAGAGTCCAGTCCCTCTCAAGAGAACTGGTTCCAGAGCCCTTGCTGTGTGTCGAAGTGAGTCCGACTATATCTAGCCGGAACTTCTCCACCTCACGCACTAGCTCAGGCTCCTTCCCCCCCAGCGAGGTGACGTTCCACGTCCCAAGAGCTAGCTTATGTAGCCGAGGATCGGACCGCCAAGTGCCCTGCCTTCGGCTGCTGCCCAGCTCACACTGCACCCGACTTCTATGGCCCCTGCTATGGGTGGTGAGCCCATTGGAGGGGGGGCCCACGTCGCCTCTTTGGGCTGTGCCCGGCCGGGCCCCATGGGGACATGCCCCACCTCCAGGCCTGGCTCCAGAAGGGGGCCCCGGTGACCCGCGTCTGGGCGAGGGAAATCTGGGTCCTTTGTTTGTGTTCTTCATAGAGGTCTTCGAGGTTTCAAGTAGGTAGTAAATACAAGAATGTGTGTTTGTGTCCTTAGCATAATTGTCCATGTTTGTTTAGATTGTAAGAACGCACATCACGACATTGTGTGGCCTTCTCCAATTATCCCACAGCACATTTTTGTGCCCCACAATCGGGAAATCAGCAGCACATTTTTGTGCTTTTAAATTGGAGCTGTATCTCTAAGAAAAATCCAAGGTGAGACGTGAGCGCTAACAAAAGCCCGAGTTGTGTTGAAACTGAAAAGGGAGACAGTGCTGCAGCATTACAAAGAAGTTACTACACAATAACACAAAACCCTTGTCTGGTTCACCTTCTATTTCTCTCCTCACTCAGGCCTCACTTATCTTGCATATCATTTGTGCTGTGATGCAGTGTCAACAACAGCTTCCTTTCTTTGACAAACAGCCGCTAAGTGCACAGAGCTTTGAACTGCACACACGTGCTATGATGATGTTTGTGCAGCGCTGCCAAGCCCCCTCGTTAAGGGGGGGTTCTGAGCAACATAGGGCAAAAAAAACCCTGTCGGGGAAATGAAGGTTGTGCTGTGTTACAGGGAAGACTTTAGAAGAGCCTTCACAGTGAAGTGCGTGACTGCAGTCATGTTGTCCAACAACATGTCAAGGGCATAAACATCCATTTCAAAAGGTCGAAAAAAACACTATTTTTAAGTATTTTAAAATAAGCTTCAGAGGTGGGAAAACAGTGTATTTGAAGTGTGTTGGCCAAAATCCAGCCTTGATGCTGGAAGTTAAAAGTGATTTTTTTAAGTCCCACTGGGAACACAACATTCTGTAGTAAGTGTTATTGTGCACATTTTACATAATATGTAAGTTGTAACTCTGCACTTAACAGATGTCCTGTAGACCAGTGGTTCCCAACCGTGATGCATTTGCTCAAAAAGGTTCATTATGTCTTCTTATTCATATACTTTTTCAAATGTTCTTGTAATCAGACCATATTTTCTGTATATTAGATGGAATCTTTAGCCGACATGTTTGGACTGTCGTCTGCAGTCTTCTTCAGAAGGTCACCTGACCACATCCCATACTTGCCAACCCTCCCGAATTTTCCGGGAGACTCCCGAATTTCAGTGCCTCTCCCGAAAATCTCCCGGGACAACCATTCTCCCGAATTTCTCCCGATTTCCAGCCGGACAACAGGCACGCCCCCTCCAGGTCCGTGTGGACCTGAGTGAGGACAGCCTGTCGTCACGTCTGCTTGGCCAACCAAAAAGTAACCACAGAACACTGTACTTTATAGTGTTCTGTGGTTACTTTTTGGTTGCCCAACAGTTTACGTTGTATTGCGCACCCTGACGGCAAATGTGGGAGTATTTATTTAAAAAAAAAAATTTTTATAAACCTTTTATAAAAATGGGACCCGTTTCCCTCCCTGCTTGGCACTCAGCATCAAGGGTTGGAGTTGGGGGTTAAATCACCAAAATGATTCCCGGGCGCGGCGCCGCTGCTGCCCACTGCTCCCCAAGGGGATGGGTCAAATGCAGAGGACAAATTTCACCACATCGAGTGTGTGTGTGACAATCATTGGTACTTTAATCTTAATCTTTAATCTTATTTATACATTTCAACATTTTCAAAACAGTTGAAAATAATAATCAAAGTAAATACAAAAACAGTACAAAACAGTACAAAAACAGTACAAAGCACCACCAGGGGGTTGTAAATTCAAAGTAACTAAAATAGAATTTAAAAAAAAAAAATATATATATATATATATATATATATAATAAACAAAGTGCAAAGCCATAGGCTCACTCAATTTCAGTAAAAACCTTAAATTTGGAACACAGCATCATCGTTTTCACAGCTTTTTGGTTGTTAGAGGTAGAAAGTGTTTTAATGTAGAGTTCTAAATGTTTTTTAAAGGCAAAAAAAAAAATGGTCGGGTATTGAGAAACTTACATTTATGAATATAAAACTTAGCCAATAGTATAATGAGGTTGCAAAGATAAAATTCATTTTAAATTTTTTTTTCATACAGTGTAAATCCAAATAGCACATCTTTAATGCGGTTCTGAAGTATGAAGTAAAGAGATGTAACTTCGTCACCTCGCCTGGTTATTGACTCCAACCCAGAATATTACACTGCCCATACCTATGCTCCTTCAAAGGCTGTGCTACTGGCTGCAAAGCATTGCACTTACAAATACAACAATGAGTAGAGGAGTGTTATGTGTGTGTATATGTGTAAATAAATGAACACTGAAATTCAAGTATTTATTTTATATATATATATATATATATATATATATATATATATATATATATATATATATATATATATATATATATATATATATATAATAAAATACATTAAAAAAATATATAAATAGCTAGAATTCACTGAAAGTCAAGTATTTATATATATATATATATATATATATATATATATATATATATATATATATATATATATATATATATATATATACAGTATATAAGAAATACTTACATTTCAGTGAATTCTAGCTATAAATATACTCCTCCCCCCTTAACCCCGCCCCCAGGTTGGTGACCTAAGATCAGGAACAAAGTGACCAAGTAGTTAAAGTGCTGAATTGTTGCATATAATAATTGTGCTGAAGGAAGAAAATACACATCTCCTTTATAGTGCTGCTATTATTGCACATAGTCCTATTACACAAGTAGTTAGCAATAACAAATGTACTTAGGCATGAAACATTGGACCAAAAAAAAAGTAACAGTGTATCTACGTATGAAATATTGCACAAAATATGAATATATTACCTTTAGAATGGAAATATAAATCTATTGGAACTAATGGCAAGTATTTCTGGCTGAATTATATATCCATGGTCTTGTCCTTGAATGTGATGTATCACTTAAAACCCATCACGTACTAAAGCCAACAAAAAAACCTACTACTAGCAAAAATGAGTAAAAAACAAGTCTATGAGAGCTTTTGTGCAAAGAAAAAAGACCAGGGGCTCCCACTAATTAAACGTTATGGTGAGTTTTTATTTATCTGCCGCACGCCATGAAAATAATGCCTACATTAAACAGGTCCCTGCCGCAAAAAATGTTGGGGACCCCTGCTGTAGTATTGTTTACAATTTAACTGCCACCGGGGCCAAATTAGTACCGTAAAATCCGGACTATAAACCGCTAATTTTGTCCTACGTTTTAAACCCTCCGGCTTATAAAACAGTGTGTCTAATTTATGGATTTTTCTTCGCCAACAGCCACAATGTTTTGTATGCAACAAATATTTTTAATAAGACAAGCAGAGACATTGAAAGGGTGTGTTTGCGCTATGGCGCCATCTTTTGGATGAGTTTTCCCACTGCAGGTGCTGCGGGGTGAACGTCTACAGTATTTCCTTCTGTTTAGTGCTTTCATCTGGAAGTACAAGAGCCTTTCGGGCTTTTAGTCATCCATAGCTTTTTTGCATTTTCTTCATTCATTGATCCAAGCAAGGTTTGTACATTTTACAATGTAACTAAAATGATTAATCTGTTTAACATGCAGATATTAAACCTCGTAGCTCATCCTCTGTATATTCAGGCTCAAAAATATAAGGTTCTGGATGATCATTTATCCCAAAGCAGTCTTTGTTGTATCTCACAAAGTCTGTCATAAATAGTAGTGTTGCTGTTGAAGGGAGAAGCTAATGTTGTTATGCGTCTGTGACAGTGATGTGCGGTGAGGTTCATGACTGGTGAGGCACTGACTTCATCACAGTCAGATTTACAAACATATGAACCCTAAAGAGTATCTTATTCACCATTTGATTGGCAGCAGTTAGCGGGTTATGTTTAAAAGCTCATACCAGCATTCTTCCCTGCTTGGCACTCAGCATCAAGGGTTGGAATTGGGGGTTGAATCACCAAAAATTATTCCCGGGCGGGCGCCGCTGCTGCCCACTGCTCCCCTCACCTCCCAGGGGGTGAACAAGGGGATGGGTCAAATGCAGAGGACACATGTCATTACACCTAGTGTGTGTGTGACAATCATTGGTACTTTAACTTTACACATACAAACTGTAGCACACAAAAAAGCACATTTAATAAAAAAAACTTTATTATGGTCTTACCTTTACTTATAAATGAAGTCCATGCGCCGCTGTTGTGCTGGATTAATGCACCCCCGCCGTAGAATGCACCCCCTGACGGGAGTGTTGTATCAACTAAAGCCCTCACTTAAACTTTCCACGTGCAAGATTGAATCTATTTAAAAAAGTGTAACCGAGGGTTTATAAATGTTGCCTATACTGTATGAAACTACAAAATAACAAACACGGAGGCTCCAGTTTACACGAGGACCACTTTATTTACCTTCTTTCAAAAACCTCCGCTCCACTCCAACGTGTCATCACTTCCGCTCTTAAAATAAGAGCTCAAGGCATATACTGTATAACAGCGTATAACAGGAACTTAACATCACAAAGAGGAAAGCCCATAAAAATAGGTTACAAAACGTATTTAATAAGAAGCCAAAAAGTGCAAAAACAATAATGTTCGTGTTGGAGGAGTTGTGAATGAATGAAATATGAAATCCGTGCTGCAGTCTGCAGGTGTACCTAATGTTGTGGCCCTGCAGTCATTCACAACTCCTCCAACACGAACATTATTGTTTTTGCACTTTTTGGCTTCTTATGAAATAATTTTTAAAAATAGATTCAATCTTGCACGTGGAAAGTTTAAGTGTGGGCTTTAGTTGATAAAACAATCCCTTCTGGGGGTGCATTCTACGGCGGGGTGCATTCTCTACCACCAGGAGGAGGGATTACTGCGAGCCTCAGCTAGTGCGTCTTTTGCAGCCGTTTTATGATTGCTCAGCACAAGAAATACTTACACACATACAGTTGATGACAAAATACACTGTACATTATATACCTCAGCTAACTAAACTATGGAAATGTATAATATAATTCATATAGCAATACGGTCTCACTGCACACAGCAGGCCAGTAGTTAGCCGAGTCCGCAATCCATGTTGAGGCACAACGCAGTGACGTGCCTCAACTGGCTGCTGATCACCGCACCGTCTCTTCTCAGTATTTGAACGGCAAATGTGAAAATTCTGCGATTTTGAATAAAAATAATCTAAAACTGGTGAAGTTAAATGGAAAATAACTTTATAGTATAATCACTGGATACATATAAAAATTAAAAAAATTTTTTTTCTTTTTAAATTTTTTTTTTTCCCATGATGGCGCGTGAGGCCCAGCCTCACCTGCCTCCAGTGACTGCATGTCACTGGTCTGTGAAATGAATAAACCTTAAAATGAGCAAAATACGTACATATCACATGTTATTATGACTATTACTACATTGCATATATACTTATATGTACTTGTACACAAAATTATGTTGGAGGCTTTTGGATGAGCGCTTTATAGGCGGAATAGAGACTTTTCATGTGGGATCTGAGCCGAGGATGTCGTTGTGGCTTGTGCAGCCCTTTGAGACACTCGTGATTTAGGGCTATATAAATAAACTTTGATTGATTGACTTTTACTAGCCTTTATTTACGAGTCAGAATGCATAATAAAAATAAAAACAAATGTTTGGTCTTACATAAGGATTGTGAATGATAGACAAAAGTTTAAAAAAAAGTGAAGTTTCCCTGTATTAGCAAGGCTTCTTATTGAAGCAGCAGCCCTTATTAGTGTCAATATTGGATTGTAAATGGACTGCAGTATCAATTGAACGTTTAGAAAGTGTTTCTTTTTAAGTCTGGAGAGGACACAACATTGGAAATCAACTTTTAAACAATCCATACAAAGAAGCTGCGTGTTCTCTTCTGGTTTGACAGTTGTTTTCAACCCCAGCTCCAAAGCGACAGTAATTTCCCTTGAATTTGTCCAGATCCACAAAGCTGATCAGTTGTACTTCCCTGCGGCTTTCTAGTAATCGAAACTCCCCAAGTAATTACCAACTGAGCGCAGAGTCTAGGAAATAGCAACCAAGACAGAGACTTGCATGCACTATTCAGTAGTTGTTTATTAGCCTGAGTACACCTACGTACTCCACTGAAGGGCTGCAATTAGACCAGTCATGAATATGCAATCTCACCTTGGCGGATATTTCACTATGCACTAGAGCAGGGGTCGGCAACCCGCGGCTCTAGAGCCGCATGCGGCTCTTTAGCGCCGCCCTAGTGGCTCTCTGGAGATTTTTCAAAAATGTATGAAGAATGGAAAAAGATGAGGGGAAAAAAATCAATTTTTTTGTTTCAGAATGTTTTCTGTGGGAGGACAAACATGACATAAACCTCGCTAATTGTTATAAAGCACACTGTTTATATTAAACATGCTTCACTGATTCGAGTATTTGGTGAGCGCCGTTTTGTCCTACTAATTTTGGCGGTCCTTGAACTCGCCGTATAGTTTGTTTCCATGTATAACTTTCTCCGACTTTCTAGGACGTGTTTTATGCCACTTTTTCTATCTCATTTTGTCCACCACACTTTTAACGTTGGGCATGAGTGCACAAAGGTGAGTTTTGTTGATGTTATTGACTTGTGTGGAGTGCTAATCAGACATATTTGGTCACTGCGTGACTGCAAGCTAATCGATGCTAACATGCTATTTAGGCTAGCTATATGTACATATTGCATATGCCTCATTTGTAGCTATATTTGAGGTCATTTAGTTTCCTTTAAGTCCTCTTAATTACATTTATATCTCATGTAATATGGCTTTTAATTTTTTGCGGCTCCAGACAGATTTGTTTTTGTATTTTTGGTCCAATATGGCTCTTTCAACATTTTGGGTTGCCGACCCCTGCACTAGAGGGATTAAATGTAATATGCTGATTGAAAGCCTACTATTGTTGTATTGAACCAAATGCTGATTATTGAATTTGTTCTTCAAATGTGTGTACGTTGTAGGGTTGTACGGTATACCAGTACTAGTATAGTACCGCGATACTAATGAATCATATTCGATACTATACCGCCTCTAAAAAGTACCGGTCCCCGCCGTCGTCACGTCGTGACATTGCTGGTTTTACGAGCAGAGGAAGATGTTCTGCAACGCACACACACACACGAGTACTTACAAGCAGACACATAGTGTAGACAGAAAAGGGAGAATGGATGCATTTTGGTGTAAAAACTAAAGATAAAGGTGAATTTATAACACTGAAACACCCTCAGGAAGAGGTGCTTTAAGACATTGCTAGCTAGCTAGCGGCTAAAGTCCGTCTGCAGTGTTTTAGCTACTTCTAAATCACTAATCCTTGTCTCAATGGTGACAAATAAAGTAAGTTTCTTACAAGTATCATTATCAGTGCAGGACGAGGAATAGCTAAACATGCTTCACTACACACCGTAGGAGGATACAGTAGCTCACCGGCGTCACCGCTAACAAAAGCTAGCGCGCCTGAATGTAAACAAATGCCATGGGTGGATCTACACCTGACATCCACTGTAATGTAATGATACCAAGTACAGGAGCGTATCTAGTCGATACTACTATGATTACATCAATATTTTTTATCGTTACAAAATCTTTGTTTTTTTAAAAATTCCTATTATGTTTATAAACTCAGGAAATATGTCCCTGGACACATGAGGACTTTGAATATCAACAATGTATGATCCTGTAACTATTTGGTATCGGATCGATACCTAAATTTGTGGTATCATCCAAAACTAATGTAAAGTATCAAACAACAGAAGAATAAGTGATTATTACATTTTATAATGTAGACAAAATAATAGAATGATAAATGACACAGTATGTTACTGTACACGTCAGCAGACTAATTAGGAGGCTTTGTTTGTTTACTTACTACTAAAAGACAAGTTGTCTAGTATGTTCACTATTCTATGTAAGGGTTAAATTACAATAATAAACATGTGTAATGTACCCTAAGATTTTTTGTTAAAATAAAGCCAATAATAACAAAATGTTGTGGTCCCCTTTATTTAGAAAAGTATCGAAACACATTTTGGTACCGGTTCCAAAATATTAGTATCGGGAACACATTAGTATGTTGTTAAAATGTAACATATTTCTCGTAGGACATAGTAACTGATTGATGTACTTATGTCCAATAGGTGGACTCATGTCTTTAAGCAAATTATGCACAATCAAGTGTACTACTACAACCAGCAGAAGTGCTGTTGATTCTTTCTCAACTAGTTTGCCGTCTCAAGAATAAAAAACAAAGTTCAGCGATGGGAAGCTGAGCTACATTCACAAATCTTCTGAGCTCAACAGTGAGTAAACAGGAGTTCAGAACATACAGAGATAAAAGTGCTTAATTCCAATTACTCAATTTATCGTTTGAACACACCTCATTCACAACACAAGTGATGGTCCCAACCCCATTGATAAAGCAATAATTTACACTAATCAACCCTGATAAGGCACACCTGTGAAGTGAAAACCATTTCAGGTGACTATCTCTTGAAGCTCATGGAGAGAATGCCAAGAGTGTGAAAAGCAGTGATCAGAGCAAAGGGTGGCTATTTTGAAGAAATTAGAATATAAAACATGTTTTCAGTTATTTCACCTTTTTTTGTTAAGTACATAACTCCACATGTGTTCATTCATAGTTTTGATGTGACAATCTACAATGTAAATAGTCATGAAAATAAAGAAAATGCATCGGATGAGAAGGTGTGTCCAAACTTTTGGCCTGTACTGTATTTCCACCCTGTAATTTTCTAGCTACGAGTTAAAAAAAAAAAGCCTAGTTAAATGTCTTGTGCCAAAACAAAGTATTTATAATACTTGTGACAGGTATAATTTTTGAGCTCCCAGATGACACAAACAAACATGGGACTTTGAAAAACTATGAGCATGAATAAACATCAACTAAACTTTGTTTTGTTGCAAGTCAGGGCTCTGTCAGCATGGAAAACAATAAAGAAGGT
This sequence comes from Entelurus aequoreus, assembly GCF_033978785.1. Taxonomy (NCBI): domain Eukaryota; kingdom Metazoa; phylum Chordata; class Actinopteri; order Syngnathiformes; family Syngnathidae; genus Entelurus; species Entelurus aequoreus. The sequence continues at coordinate 38,557,092 of NC_084746.1, read as the reverse complement.
GTCCTCCTGACAGCTACTGAGCTGTCATTATATGATCATGAAGTAATTTCCATGCCAACTTGAAAGCATATTATTACAAACATGAAAAACAGCCACATTTCAATCAGCTTAGTTATTATTGCTTCGGATTCTTACTGGAATTGCCCCCGTTTAATTTTGAACGTCCACGTACGGTTGTTACGACGCTGCTCGTCGCTCTGTTTTTAGAATAGATTGTCTTTGAATTGATTTTCATGTGTGGGTGGGGGACAAATTGTGAATTTACCTTGTATCATACCACCTATGCAAATGCTAATCATTGTTTTATGATTGAAGTTACTTTGTTGTTGACCATGTAAAATGTGAACATCTTTAAACAAAAGATGGGCAGTATTGCATTTCCCAGACTATAAAGCACACAGTATATAAGCTGCACCCACTAAATTGTTAAAGAACAAAATATTTTTCCATATATTACCCACACCGGACCACAGGGCACATAAATATATATGTTGTTGAATTAGTTATTTACACAAATATTTTGTAAATGTTTATTTACATACCTTAATTGCTTCCAAACGGGGCCTGTAACACGGCAGTAAAAGGGCTGATCAAACAAAACAGAAGTCATCGTCATGAACCCATTAGCTGCGGAAACTAGCTCTTCAATCAGGTAAACAGACTCAATAACTCCCCGGTGAAGTTTTAGTGAATTTACTGAGGAATTTGTAAAACTGAAACTATATTGTAAGTTAATAATACTAACAGACACATGCAAATGTGTTATCATATTAGCTAATACAAACGACAATTACATTACGATAGCACGTACAAATATGCATGAAAACACTCCTACAGACATCACACTTGGGACTGTTTAGTAAGTGTGAATAGTTGTAGTTATATTGTAAAACTTACAAATGTTGCTTGGAGTGATGAATGAAGAATCCTTTTGAGCAGTAATGCTATTGACAGTTTTACTTCCAGTTCAAGGCAAACGAGAAATACATTTTTAACCCGCAACACTAGCAGTGAGCGAACTCATTTAAAAAGATGGCGCCAAAGCACAAACAGTAACACACCATTTCAGTGTGTCTGCTTGTGTTTAATGAAAACTATTGAACACAAAACCTTATGGCAATAAGCGAAGAAAAGTCACTAATAAAGCTGCAGGGCGCAAAGCGTAGGAAAAAAGTAACGGCTCATAGTTGGAATTATAATGGATTTGAAGACTTATTAGCATGAACACTATTTAGCTGCTTGATAGAGCAAAGTTCCAAGACTGAAACAATCAGCAGGTCAATAAATCATTATGGTCATAGTTTAATGGAGGGCCGATACTTGACTTTTTTAAATGATTGGCGACGGACTGATGAGCTTTCTTTCTTTCTTCTTTACCGCAGCTGTGTTCACATAAGTAAAGACTGCACTCATGTGACAGATTCCTTCAAAAACGACACACGCTCAGGGAGACACGATTACATTCCCATGTTCCTCGTTAGACACGTGCAGGAGTTCCAGGAAGGTGCATGTTTTGACAGAACACCGGCTTGAATTTTGAGAGCGAGCTGTAACGAGCGCGTCGTCTACTGTAGAAGCTGCTTCTTAGCTACTAGTCCTCACCTCCATGGTGGAAAAGGAACTACGTTGCTTCCAAGCAACTATCACCGGAGGACTGGAGGAAAAGGAACGGTTAAGAATGACACACACACACACACACATATATATTCTTGTATTTTTTACCTTCTTGAGCCTACCTCTTTAGGACCACCCTTTCCAGATAAATAAAGATTTGTATTGACAACATTAATAATATATACATACTATGCAAATACAAAAAAGGTTAGCTTTTAGTTTATTTTTTGGGGAATTTTTTGTTTGTAATTGATTTTTAATCTTCATTATTTACTTCAAGTTATTACAGTATGTCTTTATATACATATTTTTTTTGTTTTTTTAAATTAATTTTGGCCATAGGGGGCGCATTTAAATTTTTTACACACACTTGTTATTACATATGTTGACCAGAAGGGTAACACTTTTAAAAGCAACACAGTAAATTTGAAAAATCCCTCCTTTTTGGGACCACCCTCAGTTTGATAGATTTCACCACCAGGGGTGCAAATGAGACATTCTCTATTAGATGCAATGTTATTGGGACCATGATTTATGTCATCACTTGTTCACACCTCCTCATATTGAAGATTATTTTCCTTCTTCATGTCTCAAGAAGGGTACACATACAAGAACACACACACACACACACACAACTATTGTAGGGGTGAACGATCCAGATGTTGATACTATGGAAATCTAATATAGTATTAGTATAAAAACAATACTGAAGTGATTTGATTATATACATATATATATATATATATATATATATATATATATATATATATATATATATATATATATATATATATATATATATATATATATATATAGATATAGATAGATAGATAGATAGATAGATAGATAGATAGATAGATAGATAGATTGATAGATTGATAGATAGCACGGTGGCACAGGGGTTAGTGCATGTGCCTCACAATATGAAGGTCTTTAGTAGTCCTGGGTTCAATCCCGGGCTCGGGATCTTTCTGTGTGGAGTTTGCATGTTCACCCCGTGACTGCGTGGGTTTCCTCCGGGTTCTCCGGCTTCCTCCCACCGCCAAAAACATGCACCTGGGGATAGGTTGATTGGCAACACTAAATTGGCCCTAGTGTGTGAATGTGAGTGTGAATGTTGTCTGTCTATCTGTGTTGGCCCTGTGATGAGGTGGCGACTTGTCCAGGGTGTACCCCTCCTTCCGCCCGAATGCAGCTGAGATAGGCTCCAGCACCCCCCGCGACCCCAAAAGGGACAAGCGGTAGAAAATGGACGGACGGATGGATATATATATATATATATATATAGATAGATTTTTTTTTTCTATTGTCCTTAGTACAAAATAAGTTTTTGGGTCGTCTTTGTTATTGTCTACAAACTGAGGGATTAGGTCTCTCAATACAGGTAGGCTTTCAAATGACTGACATGGGAGCCAATACATGTTTTTCTTTAGTTATTGTGCATGAGCCACTTTATCTTGTATGTAGTATTCAATACTACACATTTGATACATCAACTGATTGACAAAAATACTAGCACATTATACATTTATTAAGATAAGCGTCATAAAAATGTGTTATTGTGTTTACTTTAGTTACTTGCTACAAAATATTTAGACTTCTATAGGCTGTTGTCAAAGTATCGGATTGGGACTCAAAATCGGATCTGAGGCTAAAAAATCAGATCAGGATTAGAGGTTAACAATATTGATCAGTACTTATCTGGCTCAAATATTTTGTTGCAGTTGAATTTTGGGAATATTAACTCTAAGACTCAGGTTATTTGGAAGGGAGCAGGCTGATTGATTGATTGATTGAAACTTTTATTAGTAGATTGCACAGTGCAGTACATATTACGTACAATTGACCACTAAATGGTAACACCGGAATACGTTTTTCAACTTGTTTAAGTCGGGGTCCACTTAAATTGATTCATGATACAGATATATACTATTATCATAATACAGTCATCACACAAGATAATCATCAGAGTATATACATTGAATTATTTACATTATTACAATCTGTGTATGTGGAGGGGTGGGGTGGGGTGTGGGGGGTTAGGTTTGGTTGATATCAACACTTCAGTCATCAACAATTGCATCATCAGAGAAATGGACATTGGAACAGTGTAGGACTGACTTGGTAGGATATGTACAGCAAGTAGTGGAAATAGAGAGAGATCAGAAAGCATAAAAATAAGTATCTACATTTGATTATTTACATTTGATTATTTACAATCCGGGGAGGTAGGATGTGAAAGGGAGGGTGTTAGTTTAGGGTTAAAGTTGCCTGGAGGTGTTCCTTTAGTGCGGTTTTGAAGGAGGATAGAGATGCCCTTTCTTTTACACCTGTTGGGAGCGCATTCCATAGTGATGTGACATAGAAAGAGAATGAGTTAAGACCTTTGTAAGATCGGAATCTGGGTTTAACGTGGTTAGTGGAGCTCCCCCTGGTGTTGTGGTTATGGCGGTCATTTACGTTAAGGAAGTAGTACTTCGGAATCAGGGAGGTGTAGCGGATTTTATAGACTAGGCTCATTGCAAGTTGTTTTACTCTGTCCTCCACCCTGAGCCAGCCCACTTTGGAGAAGTGGGTTGGAGTGAGGTGTGATCTGGGGTGGAGGTCTAGAAGTAATCTGACTAGCTTGTTCTGGGATGTTTGGAGTCTAGATTTGAGGATTTTGGAGGTGCTAGGGTACCAGGAGGTGCATGCATAATCGAAAAAGGGTTGAATGAGAGTTCCCACCAGAATCTTCATGGTGCTTTTGTTGACCAGAGAGGAGATTCTATAGAGAAATCTCGTTCGTTGGTTGACCTTTTTGATTACCTTGGTTGTCATTTTATCACAAGAAATATTAGCCTCTAGAATGGAACCTAGGTAGGTGACCTCATCTTTCCTGGTGATAACAATGTCACCCACTTTTATAGTGAAGTCATTGACTTGCTTAAGGTTGATGTGGGACCCAAATAGGATGGATTCCGTTTTACCCAAGTGTATGGATAGCTTGTTGTCAGCGAGCCAGGTGCAAATTCTACAGAGTTCAGCACTGAGGATTTTCTCCACCTGTGACTTTCACAGTCGCATGCTGATGACATGTCGTTTATGTATATTAGGAACATTAAAGGCCCTAATATACTGCCTTGGGGGACGCCACAGCTATCTGAGAGGGGGGGACATGGTGCCGTTCACCTCTACCATCTGTTTCCTCCCCTCCAAGTAAGATTGCATCCAGCTCGATGAGGTTTTATCAAATCCGATTGCTCTGAGCTTATCTAACAGTATAACGTGGTTAACGGTGTCAAAGGCCTTCTGAAGGTCCAGCATGACCATGCCGCAGTATTTGCCCGCGTCCACCTCATGTTTGATGTGGTCGGTCAGATAGAGAAGGCATGTGTCAGTGGAGTGGTTAGTTCTGAAGCCGGAGTGGAATTTGTACATGAGTTTATTACGTACTTTGTATGTAAAAATTGCACTTTTCCGCGTATTTAAATATCTAAACTTTGTTTTTGGTTGCCGTTTCTAAATGTCCAATCTTTTCTCAATGGCCCTTCCTTTCCAACGTTCCAGTGTTCATGACGAGCACTCCATGGAATATCAACAATCTCTTGAGGTCTGTAGTCCCAGCATTGTTTGCAGAACGTCAAACCGTGGTGTGAGGCAAACGGTTGGAATTATTTTCAATCATGTCACCACTCCACCCGCCTGGAATGTTTGCAGTGTTTAGTATTAGCTGGCATCACATTTGACAGACGGGATTACAGTGACAAGATAACACCCTGCAACTGTCGGATTGGATTAGGTTAGAGACTTTGGTCCTGATTCTGACTAGGGCACAAACACACCATGGGACTTCTTATCCATCGAAGATTGTCCAGATGCAATCCTGCTTTAGTCACACAACGCAAACACGAGTAGAACTCGCATTTCTAAAAACTGACAAACTTAACGGAAGAGTTCACTTAAGAGTAGGTTTGTACAGTATACCGGTACTAGTATAGCATCGCGGTACTAATGAATCAAAAACGGTACTATACTCTGTTTGAAAAGTACCGGTTCCCTGGCATAACGGCACGTCATGACTTTGCTGGTTTTATGAGCAAAGGAGCATGTTCGGCAGCGCACACACACAGAGTACTTAAAAGCACTGTATAGACAGAAGAGGGAGAATAGACACATTTTGGCTTAAAAACTAAAGATAAAGTTGAAGTTATAACACTGAAACACCCTCAGGAAGAGGTGCTTTAAGACATGGCTAGCTAGCTAGCTAGCAGCCAACATCCATCCTCAGTCGGCAGTGTTTTAGCTACTTCTAAATCACTAATCTTTTAAACATAGCTCACCGGCGTCACCGCTAACAAATGCTAGCACGCCTGAATGTAAACAAATGCCATGGGTGGATCTACAGCTGACATCCACTGTAATGATACCAAGTACAATACGTTATTTAGTTGAAACTACTATGATTACATCAATCTTTTTTATCGTCAAAACCTTTTTTCCTTTTTTTTAAAAATGTATATGTTTATAAAGTCAGGAAATATGTCCCTGGACACATGAGGACTTTGAATATGACCCTGTAACTACTTGGTATCAGATCAATACCTAAATTTGTGGTATCATGCAAAACTAATGTAAAGTATCAAAGAACAGACGAATAAGTGATTATTACATTTTAACAGAAGTGTAGATAGAATATGTTGAAACAGAAAATAAGCAGATATTAACAGTAAATGAACAAGTAGTTTAATAATAATTGTTTACAGTTTGTCCCTCATAATGTTCACAAAAAATAGAATATAAATGACACAATATGTTACTGCTTACAGCAGCAGACTAATTAGGAGTCTTTGTTTACTTACTACTAAAAGACAAGTTGTCTAGTATGTTCACTACTTTATTTAAGGACTAAATTGCAATAATAAGATTAAGATTTAAAAAAAAAATAAAGCCAATAATGCCATTTTGTTGCGGTCCCCTTTATTTAGAAAAGTATCGAATGATATTGAAAAGTATCGAAATACATTTTGTCCCGATACCAATATTTTGGTATCGGGACAACCCTACTTAAGAGTTAAGAGTGCAACTATCGTGATCGCTCATGACATGTTGACATTATTTCCTGTCAGGCGCTCTAATTTTTTTTGTTCCACTTCCTGTCTGCCATCTTTCTCAGGTTCCTCTCCTCATCTGCTGTTGATTAGTAATTTGGTGGCTCACCTGTCCCTAGTCACTAATCAGGAGGGTTATGCTGCCTTCCATTTGCCTGAGAAGTGGGAGCTGGGAATGACATCAATCGATCGATCAATCAATCAATCAAAGTTCACTCATATAGTCCTTCATCACAATTGTCTCAAAGGGCTGCACAAGCCACAACCACATCCTGGGCTCAGATCCCACATCAGGGCAAGAAAAAAATCAACCCAATGGGGAAAAATGTGAAACCTTGGAAGGGAAATGGATGCCGAGAGGATCTAGTTAATAACACGAGTCCAGTCCATAGTTTTGCATGTAGAGTTTTGCGGCGAGACGTCACCGACTGATGCATAAGGAGTGGTCCTCCTCGGGTCCCGACTTCATATTGAGAAAGACCAGTCCATCGTGAGGCCATCAGGGGATCCCCTTGCATGTAGACAAGTCAGCAGCGCAAAGACGTCACCGACTTGGAACAGAGCCCTTCATCCGTGGTCACCTAAAAACCTCTCAATGCAGGGAAGGGGGCAGAGCAGAAAAGAGAGACGGCAGATCAACTGGTCTAAAGAGGGGTCTGTTTAATGGCTGGAGTATACAAATTAGTTTTAAGTTGCGAGTGTTCCAGTTACGATGTCGGAAATCATGACTGCCAGATCCACTAAAGCTATTTATGCCCTTGCCTTGACGGAATATAAACAACTTATGAAGAAATATGCACTCTTTCTGCAACCTTCAGACACGCAGGATGAAGACGAATCACAGACACTATTGCTAGCGATGTACAGAGAATATACCACATGAAATAAATGTAGTTTACACTACAGTGATGTTAACATATATAAATGTACAACAATACAGCGGATTTAGTGAAAAAAAAAAACAATTCAGAAATGCTAATAACGGATATTATAGAAGCATATATCATTGTTTACGTCCAGAGCAGCCATCTTTGAAACAAACTCAGGAGTTGTGAGAATGCTTCAACTTTGAGTCGAAAATCCGACCTCAAGGAGGGTTCCAGTTTAAATTCCAATTAGGAAATTCCGATTTACCAGTAAAAATGGAGAGCACCATTAATCTGCCCGTGTGTCCTTCTTTGTGACACTTGTTCGTTGACTAATAGTGTTCCTTTAATCATAAAACCTTATTTTCTGCACTTTACCTACCATCCCTTCATCTTGGGGTCACACCGCCAGCAATCATGACATATACCACACCACTTATTAAATCGAATGTTAAATGGTTCGTATAACTGAGACAAATTGTTTTCCAAGCTTCACGACCTTTCCAACGATCTTGCGGAGTCGTGATGTCACAGAGGAAGGCAACCGTGCAAACAAAGCATGTGCTTTTATTTTGTGGGAGACCTTCACTCGCACTGGGCTACATTCCTAATCTGCATACTCACGGCGCTGCATTCTACATAAACTGCCTAATTAGACTGGCAGGGCCAGAGGTCACAGAGCTTGAGGAGTGAGTAACACTCCGGGGAGAGGCAGGTCCAGATGTGCTTTTCCATTGGTGTCGCTCATCAGACCTTCTCATCAAGATTGACTGCATGACCATTATCTCACACAAGTGAGATCAGCCACCATTTTCATTACAGCATATCTTCTCAAGGGACACTTTTACAGAAATTCAATTTGGATATACTTTACAGTAGTCAGTGTACAGCTTATCTTGTTGTATCCAGGAAAAATGACTCCACCCACAGCCATTATTGTTTAAATATCTGGCAGCACAATGGAGTTGTGTCTTGCCTACAGTCAAGTATGGTGGTGGTAGTGTAACAATGTAGGGATGCAACTAGGGTTGTATGGTATACCGGTGCTGGTATAGTATCGCGGTACGTCATGACATTGCTGGTTTTACAAGCAAAGGAGCATGTTCGGCAGCGCACACACACGGAGTACTTACAAGCAGACGCAGTATGTGGACAGAAAAGGGAGAATATACGCATTTTGTTCTAAAAACTAACGGTATAAAGGTGAAGTTATAACACTGAAACACCCTCAGGAAGAGGTGCTTGAAGACATGGCTAGCTAGCTAGCAGCTAACATCCATCCACAGTGTTTTAGTTACTTCTAAATCACTAATCCTCACCTCCATGGCGACAAATTAAAGTACCATTATCACTGGAGGACGAGGAATAGCTAAACATGCTTCACTACACACCAGAGGATACAATAGCTCACCGGCGTCACAATGTGAACAAATGCCATGGGTGGATCTACACCTGACATCCACTGTAATGATACCAAGTACAGGAACGTAACTAGTGGATACTACTATGATTACATCGATATTTTTTATCGTCACAAAATCTTTTTCCCTTTTTAAAAAAATCATATTATATTTAAAAACTCAGTAAATATGTCCCTGGACATATTAATGACTCTGAATATGACCAATGTATGATCCTGTAACTACTTGGTATTGGATCGATACCTACATGTGTGGTATCATCCAAAACTAATGTAAAGTATCAAACAGAAGAATAAGTGATTATTACATTTGAACAGAAATGTAGATAGAACATGTTAAAATAGAAAATAAGCAGATATTAACAGTAAATGAACAAGTAGATTAATAATCAATTTTTTACAGCTTGTCCGTCATAATGTTGACAAATAGAATGATAAATTACACAATATGTTACTGCATATGTCAGCAGACTAATTAGGAGCCTTTGTTTGTTTACTTACTACTAAAAGGCAAGTTGTCTAGTATGATCACTATTTTATTTAAGGAGTAAATTGCAATATGAAACATATGTTTAATGTACCCTAAGATTTTTTGTTAAAATAAAGCCAATAATGCCATTTTTTTGTGGTCCCCTTGTTTAGAAACGTATCGAAAGACATTTTGGTACCAGTACTAAAATATTGGTATCGGGACAACCCTAGATCCAACACTGGATCAGTGAAGGTCACCTGGACTTAGGGCCAGCCTGTTGCATAAACACAATTGTTTAGGGCCACAACCTCGGAGGGGTTGAGCTTCTTTATTTGAATCAATCACTTATAAAGATGACATTATAAAAATAAATATACACTCAATTTTGCTGTTAAAGTTCAATAAGGCGCCTCTTTGAATCAAACTAGGAATGTGCAACACTACTTACACCTCCTTGCAGGAATGCAAAATGGTTCATGCCGTCTGGTAGGGAAATCCAGCATAGAACACGTCACTATTCAATCAACACGGACATCATAACGTCATCAAAGCTCACATTTATGCATTCCCACACTGCGCTAACATTTGGCAACCGGGCAGGATGTGGTATTGAAAGAAAGGTAGACGTATGATCAATCTGTGTGTGTGTGTTTGTTTAACTTTCACATTTGCACCTCATTTTTTTCACCAAGTACCGCCTCAGAAAAAACTTAGCTCTCCAAGTACCACCACAATGACCAACATTAAAATACAGTAGTATAGTGGGCCTAAGTATTCATTAAAAAGGTTTTATTTAACCAGTGTATTTAATATTGTTACACACAGTGTGAACAGTAACACTGTGTTGGAAAATAGGAAAATAAAACACTGTACTTTAATCAAGTGATTCTTTGGCGTATCACTAGATGGAGCCCGTGTTTCACCAGTAGTACACAAACCATCCATCCATTTTCTACCGCTTATTCCCTTCGGGGTCACGGGGGGCGCTGGAGCCTATCTCAGCTACAATCGGGCGGAAGGCGGGGTACACCCTGGACAAGTCGCCACCTCACCGCAGGGCCAACACAGATAGACAGACAACATTCACACTCACATTCACACACTAGGGCCAATTTAGTGTTGCCAATCAACCACAGTTGACTAATCACGGTCACAGAACATAACTGTGGTGTGTTCAAGAACCCTTGATTCAAGTTATAAACAGAGGCGTTACCGGTTTTTAAAGACAGTAAGAGGCTCAACTCCTGCATGAATAACACTAATATACTTGTAATAATGATATATTAACCACTAATGATAATCCTACATGAATCAGCTAATCTCTACTTTACACTATAAAGTAAAGCAAAACTTGATATAAAAAAAATAATAATAAAAAAAAAAGATTAGGAGGGTTTATAAATATTTTTGTGAGCATGTTGCTGTCAAGCGAGGACAAGCGATGCGTCGTGGAAGAAGCAGGAGGCTGTTGTGATTTTTAAGGATGCAGACGAACGAGGTAGCAGCGTGAGGTAAAAAAAAGGGAATTTATTAATATACGAACAAAAAGCGAGAGCAACGGGAAGTGCTCTGCCCGGACAGACTATGAAGATAACAAAACAAAACTGATGAAACCCAGGAAAACGCTCACGGGAGATGTGAGGCAGATGGCGTCCACGAAGTACTGCGTATTAGGCCTAGCATGAAAAGGCTCCTCTGCAGTCCAGTGAACAGATAATCGTATCAACATCATCAATGTTCCGACAACAAATGTAGAAAAAGGATTAACTTAAATAGTCTTGATTGCAAACAGCAAACAGGTGAGGGGAAATGCTTTGGGACAGAAGTGAAGCAGCCACAACAAAACCGGAAGAGCCGGCAAAATAAAAGCACAGGACAGGAATGAACACAAACATTGGAGAACCCAGACAAACCCCAACATAAAGGCACGGCATGGTGTAACCAGCCCTGACAGTTGCCCCATAAAAAGGCCCAATGACCCATCGATTTGAACACTTGATGAAAAACATTATTGATGAAACAAAGACATAAACATAAATAAATATTATGGGCTTTATGATCATGGCTTGCAACATCGAACGTGCCTCCGGGTTATCACGTTGAAGACTAGCACGTGTAGAACCCCAGTTATGTGATGTGCAGACCAGTAGCGAAATATCGATACCGCTGATATCAGATCTTTCTGCTTTAAAATCGATTCTCAAATCATCAGATATTTGAGATGATGTGTATTGTTAACAGGAACGCAGTCTAAAAAAGTAATTAAACTGGTGAATGAGGCAACGTGTCAATGTTGAATGCTTTTGTTGACAAAATGTTCAATATTTTCACCTTAACATGTTCATGTAACTGAATTGTGACTTTACTTTGTATTCTAATAGTTCTACTTAATTTGACTTTATTTTTAAAACAGGGATGGTACGTATTGATGAACACTCAAGTGTAAATATGCAAGATTGTAACCAGTGGCTAATTTCCATCTTTCGTCCCTGCGGAAATGAATGCCAAACACATAAGGCCATGTACAACAATAATAGAAAGTACAGTAAGACAAAACAATGAAACTATAAACCAAACTACTAAATGACAAACCAGCAATTAAATGACTCTAGACATTTGTATTTAAATGTAATACTTATTTCCTTTTGCTATGGTTTAAAACACCATTTGTGTGTACTTTGTCTGATTTTGTCCTGTTTTCCCTGTTGTATTAGCTTTTCTATATTGTTATTCACGCCACTACCTCAATATACTTTACAATTTGAAATAAATAAATAAAGAACGAGAACTACTATATATAAATTTAAAATACATAAATAAATGTATTATTTATGCTATGCTATTCAAATGACACAACTTTTTCCAATTTCATCAAACAGATTAGTTACATTTGCACAAAGTATCGATTGGGTATCACCAATACCAGCCTGAATTTTACTCGGTATCGTATCGGAAAGAAAACCAGTGGTATCACATACTTGTGTATGTGGGGCGTTAGAAGCCATTATCTTTTTAAAATGCATATTTTCTTGTTTCCCTATTTATACATAAGCCATATCACCGTATTTTTCGGAGTATAAGTCGCTCCGGAGTATAAGTCGCACAGGCCGAAAATGCATAGTAAAGAAGGAAAAAAAAACATATATAAGTCGCACTGGAGTATAAGTCACATTTTTTGGGGAAATTTATTTGATAAAACCCAACACCAAAAATAGACATTTGAAAGGCAATTTAAAATAAATAAACTATAGTGAACAACAGGCTGAATAAGTGTACGTTATACGACGCATAAATAACCAACTGAGAACGTGCCTGGTATGTTAACGTAACATATTATGGTAAGAGTCATTCAAATAACTATAACATATAGAACATGCTATACGTTTACCAAACAATCTGTCACTCCTAATCGCTAAATCCCATGAAATCTTATACGTCTAGTCTCTTACGTGAATGAGCTAAATAATATTATTTGATATTTTACGGTAATGTGTTAATAATTTTACACATAAGTCGCTCCTAAGTATAAGTCGCACCCCCGGCCAAACTATGAAAAAAACTGCGACTTATAGTCCGGAAAATACGGTAGTCATTACGTGACATATTTGATGTGGAATTTTTTGGATTATGAACTAGTAAGCCTTTGGGAATTAAAATTCTCCATAAAAGTCTATAATTCCTAAATGGTAAAAAAAAACTAAAAAACAAAACCATTTTTGGAACTGTATGTCGATGGCTCAAAATGCAGTATTTTTTAAACCAACAATTTTTGACAACACCAAAACCAAGGTAGCACAGCATTAGTTGTTTTGTTTTTGTATTCAAACACATCAAAACCAAAAGAATGGCTATATTTCTCACAGTTACAAAACAATTAGAATAAAAGTTGGTTACTTACGGCTGTCTCGTACGCACATAGACATGTGCACCTACAGCAGGGGTCTGCAACCTGCGGCTCTTTTATCCCTCCGTTGTGGCTCCAAGTAGTTTATACTCCTGTGTACTGGTCCTTGAGGCACCTTCATGACCCTTGAGGCACCTTCATGACCCTTGAGGCACCTTCATGACCCCTGAGGCACCTTCACGAGTCTTCCAAAGTTTTGCAGCAGCCTAATTTTACTCAGTATCGGATGGGAAATGAAATCAGTGGTATCACACAGATAATATCGATTGATGGGACTGTATACATGGAAAAGTATCACATTTAGATCCTGTATGGTAATCCCATTTTTAAAATGTCAAATGTCACGGGTTTGGCGGCGTATTTAGGCCCCAAAGCACAGAAAAAATATTCAACAAAAGGCTGCCGTGAAAAACAAGATACAAAAAGGGAGCGAAGCCACTGAACAAAAACTGGTAAAAGGTTAACAAAAAAAATCATTAAATAAGTCAGGCAAACTAATCTACACAGGCTAAGGGCCCAGAGCAGGCATGGCAGAGGAACACTCCTGTGACCAGAGTAGCAACAGCAGGGCTTATGAAGACCTGATTGCAGAGTGCAATCAGGTGTGGGAAAGTGGCTCCGCCCCAGGAAACACCAAATATGGGCTCTGCAGCAGAAGACATGTTAGCAGCAGGTTTTGTATGACATGTAGAATACAGAAGCATGACACCAAAATACTTATTGAAGCTGTTTCCATACAATCTATTGGAGACATTATAAGCCACAAGCAGCATGTAAAAACACTTTAAAGAGCTCCTTTTCAACCCAATAATTTTTTCAAAAGTGTGTATATGTTATACCAGGCCTATTTTTTACTCGAGGGGGAGGGGGGCACGTGTAGAGAAAAAACATGTGTCAGGGGCCGTTATATCTATCTATCTATATAAATATACGCGTGCGCGTGCACACATACACACACTCTTGTATATGGTACGTTCTTGAGACCGCCGAAAAACGCCTACCTCTTTAGGACCACCCTTTCTAGATATATAAATATTTGTATTTACAACATTAATAATATATACATGTGCAAATATAAAAAAGGTAAGCTTTTAGTAATTTTTATTTTCTTATTTTTTTTTTCTAATTGATTTTTAATCTTCATTATTTACTTCAAGTTATTACAGTATGTCTTTATATACATCCATCCATCCATTTCCTACCGCTTATTCCCTTCGGGGTCGCGGGGGGCGCTGGAGCCTATCCCAGCTACAATCGGGCGGATATTTTTGTAATTATTTTTTTAAATTTTGGCTAAAGGGCGCGCATTTAAATTTCTTACACACACATGTTATTTCATATGTTGACCAGAGGGGGAGCACTTTTAAAAGCGACACAGTCAATTTGAAAAATACCTCCTTTTTGGGACCACCCTCATTTTGATAGATTTCCCCACCAGGGGTGCAAATGAGACAGTCTCTATTAGATGCAATGTTATTGGGACCATGATTTATCTCATCACTTGTTCACACCTCCTCATATGGAAGCTATTTTTGTTTTTTGATGTCTCAAGAAGGGGGACGGCGTGGCGAAGTTGGGAAAGTGGCCGTGCCAGCAATCTGAGGGTTACTGGTTCAATCCCCACCTTCTACCATCCTAGTCACGTCCGTTGTGTCCTTGAGCAAACACTTCACCCTTGCTCCTGATGGGCCTGGTTAGTGCCGTGCATGGCAGCTCCCGCCATCAGTGTGTGAATGTGTGTGTGTGAATGGGTGAATGTGGAAATAGTGTCAAAGTGCTTTGAGTTCCTTAAAAAAGGTAGAAAAGCACTATACAAGTACAGCCCATTTACCATTTACCATTCAAGAAGGGTAGAAACACACACACACACACACACACACACACACTTTTTTATATAAACTGTGGCAATCTGCTCTGTGTTTGGGTCCTATTTTTAGGAACACTAATACAAAACCTCACAATAATGTCTGATTGAATGCTAAAAACGCCTAAAAACAAAACCACCTTAAAAAACAGAATGGAATTTTAAATGTTCTACTGAATGAGACACCCAGTAAGTACATGACAATATGAATGTGGGATTTACGATATTAACTATGAACGATAAAACACTGAATATTGACAGCATATGAACGTCGCTTCTCTTTTACCTCTCACACTCCTTCGCGATCGACATTATTTACTATCAAACGAAACACAACAAAAATGCACCAAACACGGCGAAGTAGGAATGGGAAGGGAACAAAAAAAACCCCACCTACAATCTGAAATAATACCACTTTTCTTGCAGAACTTTGTTGTAAAAATGTCCTTCTACGTTTGTCCCTGACACCCGCATTTCAGGCTCTGGAAACACTCTGTGGAAACGCTCCCCACCCACACTTCTTGGTGCCTCCTCTGAGCTTCTGTGACTTAGATTACCATAGTAACTAATTAGATTACCATAGTTACTAATTAGATGACCATAATAACTAATTAGATTACCATAGCAACTAGTATATCATGCAAAAGCACATATTTTAAATACTTTGTATAGTTCAAGACTTACAGTCAGTAGAAAGCATCACTACACTTTCCATCTTAAAGATCTAAAAAAAAAAATTGTGAATGTCCGGCGGGCCAGATTGAAAAGCTTAAGGGGTCGCATGTTTGCCCAGGTCTAGTGTTATATGTTAGGTTTAGGGTGGTGATGGCACCCTTCAGGAATAAATAAGTAATATTAAAGACCAAAATGTTTTGTTTGTTTATTATATATTATTTAATATAATAAACAAAGCCTTGGGCCAGCTTTTACATTCTGAAGCAGCATTTCAGCTGCTGTATGTTTATTCCAGGAGCGATTGTGTTCCAGCTCCAGTTTCATTTCGCCAGACCTCACTCTCAGCCATCTGCCCCAAATAAAACATACCTCCCACCTAAAATGACTGCAGATTCCAATTTTCAGCAACACCCGGAGATAAAGAGAACAATAAAATGCTCCAGTAATTGCCACATCATGGCCCTATTAATTGTTAAGACGTAGCAGCAACTATTGCCGCAGTTTTACGGCCATCCTTCAGTGCCTCCCAGCGGGGCCATAGTCTGCTGCTCTCAGCTCAGGCGTTCTCATCCCCATCATCGTGGAGAGACCCATCAGTCAAGCCCTATCGCTAATGCCCCGTCGCCACCAGAGCGGAGGGGGGTGCCGTTTCCATGACGACCGCATCAGAAGTGCAAGTAAAGCAAACTTTGGGCCTTTTCAAGATTCTAATCTTTTGTTTCTTATGTTTTGCCCTCTATGAAGATTCTGCCATGCTAATCTAAGCCTGGCAGTGGATGAAGGGTGCAGGAGTGGGGGGTGGGGGGGGGGGGGGGGTTCCACTCAAAAGGAGGAATACAAATATACTCAGGCAACTGTGAGCAGCACGGATCTTCAGGGAAACTACCAATTTAGGGGATTGGCTTAGCCACTGAAGCTAAACCCATTGGTAATTATAGTTCAATCAATGCAAAACAACACCTATATTCCTTGGCTAAACAAGTTTCTCCATCCCCATATCTGCCCTGCCATCGATCACTACTTTGTTGACTCTTGGCATGCTCTATACAAGGGGAACCTCCATTTACAAACTTAGCTGTTGAACAGGGTTTGTAAATAAAAAGGTTTGTATATTGAAGCAAATCTATTTATAAGAAACAATGTAAACATGAATAATTAGGGTTATCACGATACCGACATTTTGGTACCGGTACCAAAAAAATCGTATGATACATGAATTATACGTTTCTTATTGCAATCAAATAACAATTTAGTCCCTAAATAAAATAGTGAACATACTCGACAACTTGTCTTTTAGTAGTAAGTAAATAAACAAAGACTCCTAATTAGTCTGCTGACGTATGCAGTAACATATTGTGTCATTTATCATTCTATTATTTTGTCAACATTATGAGGGACATGTTATTCATTACATGACAAATTTGATGTGGTATTTTTTGGGTTATGAGCTAGTAAGCCTTTTGGGAATTTACATTATTTATAAAAGTCTACAATTCTTAAATGGTAAAAAAAAAAAAAGAAACACATTTTTGTGAACTCTATGTCGATGGCTCCAAATGTATTATTTTTTCAACCAACAATTTTTGAAAACACCAAAACTAAACTATCATAGCATTATTTTTTTTTTATTTTTTTTATTGAAACACATCAAGGGCAGCACAGGGGTACAGGGGTTAGTGTATGTACCTCACAATACGAAGGTCCTGGGTTCGATCCTGGGCTCGGGATCTTTCTGTGTGGAGTTTACATGTTCTCCCCGTGACTGCGTGGGTTCCCTCTGGGTACTCCGGCTTCCTCCCACCTCCAAAAACATGCACCTGGGGATAGGTTGATTGGCAACACTAAATTGGCCCTAGTGTGTGAATGTGAGTGTGAATGTTGTCTGTCTATCTGTGTTGGCCCTGTGATGAGGTGGCGACTTGTCCAGGGTGTACCCCGCCTTCCGCCCGAATGTAGCTGAGATAGGCTCCAGCACCCCCCGCGACCCCGAACGGGACAAGCGGCAGAAAATGGATGGATGGAAACACATCAAAACAAAAAGAAAGGCTATATTTCTCACAATTACAAATTAATTAGAATAAAAGTTGATTACTTACGGCTGTCTTTTTAGCACATAAACATGTGCACCTAAGCAGGGGTCTGAAATCTGCGGCTCTTTTATTCCTCTGTTGTGGCTCCAAGCAGTTTATGCTCCTGTGTACTGGCCCTTGAGGCACCTTCATGACCCTCGAGGCACCTTCATGTCCATTGAGACACCTTCATGAGTCTTGAGGCACCTTCATGACCCTCGAGGCACCTTCATGTCCCTCGAGGCACCTTCATGTCCCTTGAGGCACCTTCATCTCCTTTGAGGCACCTTCATGTCCTTCGAGGCACCTTCATGACCCTTCAGGCACCTTCATGACCCTCGAGGCACCTTCATGGCCCTTGAGGCACCTTCATGTTCCTTGAGACCTTCATGACCCTTGAGGCACCTTCATCTCCTTCGAGGCACCTTCATGACCCTTCAGGCACCTTCATGACCCTTGAGGCACCTTCATCTTCTTCGAGGCACCTTCATGTCCCTCGAGGTACCTTCATGTCATGACCCTTCAGGCACCTTCATGACCCTTGAGGCACCTTCATGTCCCTCAAGGCACCTTCATGTCCATTGAGGCACCTTCATCAGTCTTGAGGCACCTTCATGACCCTCGAGGCACCTTCATGTCCCTCGAGGCACCTTCATGACCCTTCAGGCACCTTCATGACCCTCGAGGCACCTTCATGGCCCTTGAGGCACCTTCGTGTCCCTCGAGACCTTCATGACCCTTGAGGCACCTTCATCTCCTTCGAGGCACCTTCATGACCCTTCAGGCTCCTTCATGGCCCTTGAGGCACCTTCATGTCCCTCAAGACCTTCATGACCCTTGAGGCACCTTCATCTCCTTTGAGGCACCTTCATGACCCTTCAGGCACCTTCATGTCCCTCGAGGCACCTTCATGACCCTTCAGGCACCTTCATGACCCTGTGGTTAACGGTGTCAAAGGCCTTCTGAAGGTCCAGCATGACCATGCTGCAGTATTTGCCCGCGTCCACCTCATGTTTGATGTGGTCGGTCAGATAGAGAAGGCATGTGTCAGTGGAGTGGTTAGTTCTGAAGCCGGATTGGAATTTGTACATGAGTTTATTGGTGGTAACTATCGACCTGTTCATAAACTATTTTTTCCATTACTTTCGAAATGGAACTGAGAATAGAAATAGGTCTGTAGTTGCCAGGTTCTAATTTGCTACCTTTTTTAAAGAGGGGAGTTACTCTTTCTATCTTGAAATCTTTTGGTACTTGGCCTTGTGTAATTGAGAGGTTTATTATGTGCATGATGATTGGGGCAATGGTGGTGGCAGAGTCCCTGAGGAATCTGGAGGGGATATTGTCAAGGTCGGTGGCCTTGTTTGGGTGGAGCGTGCTCAATTTTTTAAGCACCTCGTCAGCTGAGACCATTTCTAATTTGAAATAGTTGTTGGATACTCCTAGCTTTCTGTAAAAGGCTTTAATGTGTTCTACACCAAAGCGACCAGAGTGGTGGGACAGCTTGTTGACTAGAGTTGTGGCTATGCTGGTGTAAAAGGTATTAAGTCTGCTTCCTACCTCCATTTTGTCTGTAATGAGAGGTCGCCGACCCCTGACCTACACAAAAGCACTCCAAGAGAAGCAGTCAATAATTTGTTTCTATGCTTCTCATTACGTTAGGTTATACATTCAAGGGCTGCAGTTATTGATCATTTTGATAGTCAAGAATCCATCCATCCATTCATCGTTCCCGGCCACCTCTTCTACTTCTACAGGGGGGATACAGAGGTGGTCCCAGGCCAGCTGTGAGACATAGTCCCTCCAACGAGTCCTAGGTCTGCCTCGAGGTCTCCTTCCGGCTCGACATGCCCGAAACACCTCACCAGGGAGGCGTCCAGGAGGCATCCGTAGTAGATGCCCGAACCATCTCTCATTTTGATAGTCACACACACCACGGATCTCATGTGCGCTCTGTTGCAGTGGCCGTGCAGAAACTTTGTTCATGTATTTATAGTTCCTGACACAATATGCAGCCTGGATCTTAAAGATTTGTATTAGTTATGTTAGTTACACTCAAACAGGAACTGTACAATTTTTGGAATTTTGCCTATCGTTCACAATCATTATGAAAGACATGACGACGGATGGATTTAATTTAGTTTTTTTAGTGCATTTCAACTCGCTAATAAACGTAAACAAAAGGTCTGCTTACAACAGAGCCAATGGGAGGTCTTCTATTCCGCCCATAAAACCCAATAAAAAAAACATCCAAAAAGCGCCAACAATATTCCATTTACATTTCATTATTTGAATATTCAATCAATCAATCAATGTTTATTTATATAGCCCTAAATCACAAGTGTCTCAAAGGGCTGTACAAGCCACAACGACATCCTCGGTACAGAGCCCACATACGGGCAAGGAAAACTCACCCCAGTGGGACGTCAATGTGAATGACTATGAGAAACCTTGGAGAGGACCGCATATGTGGGTAACCCCCCTCCCCCTCTAGGGAAGACCGAAAGCAATGGATGTCGAGTGGGTCTGACATAATATTGTGAAAGTCCAACACATCAGCGAAAGTCCAGTCCATAGTGGGGCCAGCAGGAACCATCCCGAGCGGAGACGGGTCAGCAGCGTAGAGATGTCCCCATCCGATGGACAGGCTAGCGGTCCACCCCGGGTTGGGAGCAGAGTAGAAAAGAAAAGAAAAGAAACGGCAGATCAACTGGTCTAAAAAGGGAGTCTATTTAAAGACTAGAGTATACAAATGAGTTTTAAGATGAGACTTAAATGCTTCTACTGAGGTAGCATCTCTAACTTTTACCGGGAGGGCATTCCATAGTATTGGAGCCCGAATAGAAAACGCTCTATAGCCCGCAGACTTTTTTTGGGCTCTGGGAATCACTAATAAGCCGGAGTTCTTTGAACACAGATTTCTTGCCGGGACATATGGTACAATACAATCGGCAAGATAGGCAGGAGCTTGACCGTGTAGTATTTTATACGTAAGTAGTAAAACCTTAAAGTCGCATCTTAGGTGCACAGGAAGCCAGTGCAAGTGAGCCAGTATAGGCGTAATATGATCAAACTTTCTTGTTTTTGTCAAAAGTCTAGCAGCCGCATTTTGTACCATCTGTAATCTTTTAATGCTAGACATAGGGAGGCCCGAAAATAAAACGTTACAGTAATCCAGACGAGATGTAACGAACGCATGGATAATGATCTCAGCATCGCTTGTGGACAAAATGGAACGAATTTTAGCGATATTACGGAGATGAAAGAAGGCCGTTTTAGTAACACTCTTAATGTGTGACTCAAACGAGAGAGTTGGGTCGAAGATAATACCCAGATTCTTTACCTAGTCGCCTTGTTTAATTGTTTGGTTGTCAAATGTTAAGGTGGTATTATTAAATAGATAATCAGCATTTCCGTTTTCTTAGCGTTGAGTTGCAAAAAGTTAGCGGACATCTATTGTTTAATTTCATTAAGACACGCCTCCAGCTGATTACAATCCGGCGTGTTGGTCAGCTTTAGGGGCATGTAGAGTTGAGTGTCATCAGCATAACAGTGAAAGCTAACACCGTATTTGCGTATGATGTCACCTAGCGGCAGCATGTAAATACTAAAGAGTGCAGGGCCAAGAACCGAACCCTGGGGAACTCCGCACGTTACCTTAACATAGTCCGAGGTCACATTGTTATGGGAGACACACTGCATCCTGTCAGTAAGATAAGAGTTAAACCAAGACAAGGCTAAGTCTGACATCCCAATACGCGTTTTGATACGCTCTAATAAAATATTATGATCAACAGTATTGAAAGCGGCGCTAAGATCAAGAAGCAGCAACATAGATGACGCATCAGAATCCATCGTTAGCAATAGATCATTAGTCATTTTTGCGAGGGCTGTCTCCGTAGAGTGATTTGCCCTGAAACCGGATTGAAAGGGTTCACAGAGATTGTTAGACGCTAAGTGTTCATTAAGCTGCTGTGCGACAATTTTTTCGAGGATTTTCGAGATAAACGGAAGGTGGGACACCGGCCGGTAGTTTACCATGAGGTCAGGATCGAGGTTAGGTCTTTTGAGTAGAGGATGAATAACCGCTTTTTTGAATGCTAGGGGAACAGTGCCAGAGGAAAGTGTTAAGTTTATAATATTTAACACTGATGGACCTAATAATACAAAAAGCTCCTTGATAAGTTTCCCAGGAATTGGGTCAAGTAAACATGTTGTTTGTTTTGTCCCATTTACACATTTTAACAATTCCTCCAATGTTATTTCATCAAAGAGAGAGAAACTATTTTGGAGGGCAGTGTCCGTCGTATATACAGTCGTATCTGTGTTAATAGAACCCAGTTGTAGCTGAGATGCATTGTCTTTAATCTCTTTTCTATTGACTTCAATTTTCTTATTAAAGAAATTCATAAAGTCATCTGCTGAGTGGGTGGAGCTACTGGGAGGAGTCCCTTGTTGGGTTAGCGATGCTACTGTACTAAACAAAAATTTAGGATCATTTTTGTTGAGGTGGATGAGATTTGAGTAATATTTAGCTTTAGCTGAGGTAAGCATGCGTTTATAAGTTATTAAACTATCACTCCATGCCTGATGGAAAACTTCAAGTTTAGTCGCACGCCATTTGCGTTCCAGCTTTCTACATGATCATTTCTGGGCTTTAGTTTCTTCTGTAAACCATGGGGTACGCCTTTTAGGGGCCCTTTTTAGCTTTAGCGGTGCTACACTATCAATGGTGTCGCGTAGGGCGTCGTTAAAGTTGTTAGTGAGGTTATCAATAGAGCCCACATAATTTGGGAATGGTGCCATTACCGAAGGCAGTAGGTCAGTAAGAGTCGTCGTAGTGGCAGCATTAATGTTGCGGCTGCTATAGTAGTTGTTATTATTATTATTAGTTTGTTGACAATGAGTCAGAACTTCGAATTTTATAAGGTAATGATCGGACATTACTTTAGTGTACGGGAGTATCGTAACTTTAGAGGTGGTGACACCCCTGACAAGCACTAGATCTATCGTATTACCGTTGCGATGCGTGGGTTCATTTATTATTTGTGTAAGACCACAGCTATCAATTATAGTCTGGAGCGCCATGCATGGAGGGTCCGATGGGGTATTCATATGGATATTAAAGTCCCCCATTATGATTTTATTGTCGGCGTGCGTCACTAGATCAGCAACAAACTCTGAGAATTCACTGATGAAGTCCGAATAGGGCCCAGGGGGGCTGTAGATAACAGCCAGGTGGAGAGGCAGCGGTGTGACAAACCTCATAGTGAGCACCTCAAACGAGTTATATTTATTATTTAGGTTAGGTGTAAAATTATAGTTTTCATTGTATATTAGTGTGACATCCCCTCCCCTTTTAAGAGGACGGGCAACATGTGTATTGGTATAGTTAGGAGGAGATGCCTCATTTAGCGCAAAACAATTGTCTGGTTTGAGCCAGGTCTCGGCGAGACCAACGACGTCAAGTTTGTTGTCTCTAATGACCTCATTAACTAATAACGTTTTGGAAGATAATGATCTTATGTTTAAAAAGCCCATATTATAGGTAGTGGGCTGTTTTGAGGATTTTTTGTTGACATTATCCGAAGTAGCAATATTAATAATGTTGCGTTTATTATGCGAAGTGCACTTTAAATAGTTTCGACCATATCTAGGAATTAATACGACGGGAATTTTCAGATTGTTTGCTTGATGCTGCGATAAACTGAACGCATCATAGTTAGCCACCTCAGTACAATGTGTGTCTGCCTCTGACACAGTCACAAAAGAAAAAACATTATGTGAGTTGTGTTTTATTCTAAGAGAATTGCTATGTGTGCAGGGATTATCCAGCCTGGTGCCGGCTAGTTCAAGTTTAAATGACTTCTTACCCGGGCACTCCACGCTTCTTTGGTTAGCTTTTCCCTTTGTTGTTAGCCCCGCTCGGCATCCCCGCTTCTGCTTCCGCTCACACCGCTTACGTCGCCTCCATTGGCGGTCCCCGCTAATACTTGACTCCGCTGCTACAAAGGCCGCTCGATGTAGCCCGCGAAGTATTCCCATGCTAGCGAGGAGATCCACCATACATGCATCTTTCAGTCTATAACGACCCGATCCATCCACATCCAGAATTGTCTGTCGGTCGTATGTGATCACAGAGTGTTCACGCTTTGAGCCAGCCATGAAATTGACAGAAATGACGGGTGTTTTTTGCCAAATCGCTCTACACTCCCAAGAGCGTCTTCAAGTTGCTGCATATCAATGCGCCGCCATGTTCTGATTGGTATTGATATTAACCAAGTATTAGTGATATTGTTATTATAAGCGCTAACGCAGACCAACTATTTATAGCGGCGTGATCACGAGATTGTGAGCCAAGGTTGACATGATCGATTGATCAGCTGCTTCATCGCGTCCTTGCTTGTCAAACTTTATTGTAGATCATAAATCATGCCTCTCACCTGGATAGTAGAAGAATGAGGACGTATTCCGATTAGTTGGTACACTTTAACAGCCAATTTACACCCAAAAATGGCAAGAACAACCCGATAAGATGCTTGGTTCCATCCCCTTTTTCTTGCGAGGATTATGAGTGATTCTTCAACTAAATGGGAATATATGAACATCGTAGCAAATGACAGCAGACCTCGTACAGTAAGTGATGTTTTATTAGTTTGTTGGCTTTCACAAAATCTGCAGTGAGTAAATAATCAGTGATGATTGAAAAAAGCGAACATTGCGATGTGTTTTTGAAATTAAAATGAGAAAAATATGTTAATGTTAAATGTTACTACATTACATATATACATACATCATGTATATAAAACCTTAATTGAGGTGTTTGGATTTTTTATAAGGGCTTTTAAGGCAGAATGATCACATTTATTTACTATTTAGAATGCATTTAAAAAAAAATTGATGTCATGCCTTTCATAATGATTCTGAACGAAAGTCACAATTCCAAAAAAAAGTGCAGTTCCCCTTTAAACAATTAATCAACGCAAGATAATGTTAAATAAAGCTTTTTTCCAATCAAAATGATCAATTAATCATAACAGCCCTAATAGATTCAACTAATGCTAGTGGATAAGTTTGCCATATATCATGTGTATTTATGCCGCCATCATATCAATGGTAACTGTAACGTTACGGTGTTTGTCTGATGCAGAAACGGCAGGTAAAAAACACAAAAACCAAACGTATAAAATGGTCCAGCCCATATAAGAAGCATCCTGACTGCCAATCAGGGACCAAGCGCTCAGACTCAAAGAATGGAGGCAAACAGGAAGTGGAATGGAAAAATAAAAGCGTTGGACAGGATATAATAAAAAAACACAAGAAACTAATAATTAGAGATATTATCGGCCAATAAATGCTTTAAAATGTAATATTGGAAATTATCGGTATAGTTTTTTTTAATTATTGGTATGGTTTTTTATTATTTTTTTTATTTTTTTAATTAAATCAACATAAAAAACACAAGATACACTTACAATTAGCGCACCAACCAAAAAAAACCTCCCTCCCTCATTCACACAAAAGGGTTGTTTCTTTCTGTTATTAATATTCTGGTTCCTACATTATATATCAATATGTATCAATACAGTCTGCAAGGGATACAGTCCGTAAGCACACATGATTGTGCGTGCTGCTGGTCCACTAATAGTACTAACCTTTAACCGTAAATTTTACTCATTTTCATTAATTACTAGTTTCCATGTAACTGTTTTTATATTGTTTTACTTTATTTTTTATTCAAAAAAATGTTTTTAATTTATTTATCTTATTTTATTGTATTATTAGTTTTAAAAAGGACTTTATCTTCACCATACCTGGTTGTCCAAATTAGGCATAATAATGTGTTAATTCCACGACTGTATATATCGGTATCAGTTGATATCGGTATCGGTAATTAAAGAGTTGGACAATATCGGAATATCGGATATCGGCAAAAAGCCATTATCGGACATCCCTACTAATAATGATTGTCATGTGAGCTCATGACAGCTATTGTTTTAAAATCCTTTTGGGCAAAAAAACATCACATGTCAATCTTTTTTTTTGATAGTGTTGACAACCTTTTTCTAATCATCCTTTTCTAAAAAGCCCACACCTCCCACTAAGCAAGTGTCAGCTTCTTACTGTGAGGGATGTCTTGTCTTGGTTTTTTTGTGTCTTGTGAATTTCATGTTTTAGTTTGAAAAGTACCTCTCCTCTCGTTTCAGGTCACTTGCTCTTCCTCATGTGTCATCAGTCTGACGTCATCCCTGATCCCTGATTGTTTCCACCTGTTCCCCATTACCCCCATGTGTCTGATAAGCCCACTCCTCCCTTTGTTCTGTGCCAGAATGCCTCGTGCATCTCCAGCCTCATACCTAAGCCTTGTCTCGTTATCCAGATCCTGAATTTCCAAGTTGGTATTTTGAGTTTTCCTTTTCTCCTCTTAATTAAAACCTCTTAAAGGCCTACTGAAACCCACTACTACCGACCACGCAGTCTGATAGTTTATATATCAATGATGAAATCTTAACATTGCAACACATCGGGTTAACTTATAAAGTGCAATTTTAAATTTCCCGCCACACTTCCGGGTGAAAACGTCTAGATATGATGACGTATGCACGTGACGTAAACGGTTGATAGAAGTATTGGTACCCCATTGAATACAATACAAAAAAGCTCTGTTTTCATTTCAAAATCCCACAGTATTCTGGACATCTGTGTTGGGGAATCTTTTGCAATTTGTTTAATGAACAATGGAGATTGCAAAGAAGAAAGTTGTAGGTGTGATCGGTGTATTAGCGACGGACTACAGCAACACAGCCAGGAGGACAGAGATGGATAGCAGACGCGCTAGCCGCCGAACTCCCCTTTACTTCCTCCGTCTCGCCGACCGTATTTGTGATCGGGTGAAGTCCTTCGTCGCACCGTCGATTGCTGGAACGCAGGTGAGCACGGGTGTTGATGAGCAGATGAGGGCTGGCTGGAGTAGGTGGATAGCTAATGTTTTTAGCATAGTTCTGTGAGGTCCGGTTGCTAAGTTAGCTTCAATGGCGTCGTTAGCAACAGCATTGTTAACCTTCGCCAGGCTGGAAAGCATTAACCGTGTATTTTCATGTCCATGGTTTAATAGTATTGTTGATCTTCTGTCTATCCTTTCAGTCAGGGATTTATTTATTTTGTTTCTATATGCAGTTAAGCACGATGCTATCACGTTAGCTCCGTAGCTAAAGCGTTTCATCGATGTATTGTCGTGGAGATAAAAGTCACTGTGAATGTCCATTTCACGTTCTCGACTCTCATTTTCAAGAGGATATAGTATCCGAGGTGGTTTAAAATACAAATCCGTGATCCACAATAGAAAAAGGAGAGAGTGTGGAATCCAATGAGCCAGCTTGTACCTAAGTTACGGTCAGAGCGAAAAAAGATATGTCTTGCACTGCATTCTAGTCCTTCACTCTAACGTGCCTCATCCACAAATCTTTCATCCCCGCTCAAATTAATGGGGTAATCGTCGCTTTCTCGGTCCGAATCGCTCTAGCTGCATTGAAAACAATAGGAAAATGTGAGGAGCCTTTCAATTATTGACGTCACGCTACTTCCGGTACAGGCAAGGCTTTTTTTTATCAGATACCAAAAGTTGCGATCTTTATCGTCGTTGTTCTCTACTAAATCCTTTCAGCAAAAATATGGCAATATCGCGAAATGATCAAGTATGACACATAGAATGGATCTGCTATCCCCGTTTGGATAAAAAAAAAAGGGCTTTAAGGCCCAAGCTGTTTGTTTACATGCTTTTTTTTTTATTTCTCTTTGCTATTTGGGCTTATTGGACCCTAATTAGAATAAAAAATAAGACTCATCTTGTTATATGATGTACTTAGTCCATATGTAACACATGTTACTTATGGACTAAGTAGCATGTTTAGTGACATGCTAATTCTTATTTTTACACTTTTTTTTCCAAATTCCATTGTATGTTATACTCTTCTGACACCACCAGACTGCAGTATAAGTGTCCACATAAGGGCCATAAGACCCCAATTCAGTAGTGTACACAATTTTGGAAATAAGAGCTAAAAGGTGCTGTCCACGCATGTGGCCAACTAAGCCTTTAGAGGTTTTAAACAGAGTGATTTTTTGTTTGTTAAGTTTTCAAGTCCCAGTGGTGAGTTCAGTTTACATTTACCGTCTCTTCTTTTCCTCATTTTTGAGTGACCTTTTGTTAATTATTTCTGTAGATAAGAATCGGCGAAGAAGCTTTATAGCCCATTTTTTCCCCCTCCTTTTTGAAGCGTCTTTTGTTGTTTAAATTTCATAGTTATATTCCTCGCTAGTGTAGTTAGAGGTAGATATTTTTGTTTCCTCCTTTTGGAGTGATTTTCGGTTTCGCCTAGTTGTTAAAGTTTATAGCCGTTGTTGAATTGCCCTGACTCGAGAGGTGAAAAGTGAACTTTTCAAAATAAAAGCCTGCCGGATAATTCCCCACCTCTGCATCTGAGTCCTATTTCTGACCCAGGCCTGACACTCGCAGTAAGGATGATAGGAAGTGAAAGGCGACAGAGAAACAAAACACCCAAAAACGACTTTCACAGTCAATGAAACCAATTGATCAGACAATAGCGCAGCAATCCTCAGGTCAGCAGCTAACGCGTGACACTTTGGCATTTATCTATGGATTTGACTTATGGAATGACATTTTAGAAGTAGCCTTCTCGATCCCCCATTTGTTCTGCCCGCTGAGACGCACAGGAGCAGCCATTTGTTACATTGCTCGACGGACGTCTTATAAATAGTTGTGCAAATCATTTGTCCTGACCTTTCCTTTCAGGCAAAAATCAATGTTGGGTTAATAAGCTGCTAATAAGGAGACAGCCTTTATTTGTTTGGCTCTCAACACGTAAAATACCTTTTCAGCAGGAGGTTATGTGCGGTCTTATTACCTTTTTCATTTATTGACGGACACTACCACCATAAAGTTGAAGTGGAAAATGCTTACCGTGTTTTCCGGACCATAGGGCGCACCGGATTAATGAGCGGATCTATTCAGGTCTGTTTTCATTCAAAAGGCGCATTAAAAGGAGTCATATTATTAATATATTTTTTTGTAAATTTAAAACACTTCCTTGTAACCCGAATAGGACTCTGGACACGGGCTGTCAGGTTCAAACACTGATGACATCTATTAAACAAGACAAGAAGCAAAGAATCAAACAGAGACAGAATTCAATTTGGCTCAGTGAGGAGAAACGTGTACATTTGTACCCTTTACAGTATCATTACGCTCTGGCGAAAGATTGTACGCCTCCTCTTTTATTTGGAATTTCCCTGATTACATGGCAACAGCTGTTTCTAAGGACCGGGGGGTCGTAAAAAGCCATCGCCTTTGATTACAACAGTTCAAAGAAAAGGTCGTAAAACAGTTCACAGAAACGGTCGCCTTGAGGGGAGTCAGGCCCTGCTTCCTTTCTGCTTTGTAGTTCTTGGGCCACGACAATATCTTTCTGTTGATTACAATTCATGAAAGAAACAGAACACCTTCATGTTGCTTCCTATCCTACACAGTGGAGTTTTACAAGCCTTCTGCTTAGTAGGATTAAATACAGCTTTTGTCTGCTCGCCGGGAACTCATTGAAACACAACGTTTTGTGATAACTTAGATACAATTATTCTAACACGGGCGGTATAGCTCGGTTGGTAGAGTGGCCGTGCCAGCAACTTTGAGGGTTCCAGGTTCGATCCCCGCTTCTGCCATCCTAGTCACTGCCATTGTGTCCTTGGACAAGACACTTTACCCACCTGCTCCCAGTGCCACCCACACTGGTTTAAAAATGTAACTTAGATATTGGGTTTCACAATGTAAAGCGCTTTGAGTCACTAGAGAAAAGCGCTATATAAATATAATTCACTTCACTTCACACAGATGCAGGATTTCAGAAAGACAAGAGAAGGGGTCCAAAATGGGAGAAACAAAACATAATAGATCTAACCTGGCCACTAAAACTAACAAAAATATTAACTCACAAGAACAAAAACTACCAAATTCAACAAAAAGGCGCTCCAACGGAGCCAATGCTAGGAAGCTAATCTTCCATCCATCCATCCATTTTCTACCGCTTGTCCCTTTTGGGGTCGCGGTGGGTGCTGGAGCCTATCTCAGCTGCATTCGGACGGAAGGCGGGGTACACCCTGGACAAGTCGGGAAGCTAATCTTACCTGACAAAACTTTACAAACCAAGAATCTCCCGTGGATCAAAAGGAACACCAAAACGTGGCAATGGCTGTCGACAGGACTGTGGCAAAGGAACACTGGAGGTACGCACAAGAAGATACGAAACACTCTGGCACTCTACCTTCAAGGTACTCAAAGTGCTTTGACACTATTTCCACATTCACCCATTCACACACACACATTCACACACTGATGGCGGGAGCTGCCATGCAAGGCCCTAACCACGACCCATCAGGAGCAAGGGTGAAGTGTCTTGCTCTAGGACACAACAGACATGACAAGGTCGGTAGAAGGTGGGGATCGAACCAGGAACCCTCAGGTTGCTGACACGGCCACTCACCCAACTCCGCTACGCCGTCCCCAGAAGGAGGACGAGACATTTATACGCATGAGGGAGGGTGACACAGGTGAGCACAATCAGGCAATCAGGAAAAGACATCAGACCAGTGATACAGGAGGAAGAGCAAGTGATCTGAAACGAAAGGGAGAGTTAGTATTTCAAAATAAAACAGGAAGTGACAAGACAACCTGAAACCAGACAAAACCCAGACAAGACTTCACCCAGGTGTGACAATATTATGCCAGAAAATGTGTCCCACGTACGTCCCTCAAGCTATGTACTAACATGATGTGGATTATGTGTACAAACTTGGCATTGTACAAAACTTGTGATTTTGGATTCATTTGATTAATCACAAAAGAAGTTAGTAGGGGATACATAATATTTCAGCATATTTCTGTGCTGCCATTAAATGTGTCCCCCTCTCTATTTCCCCTCAATTGATGTACTAACATCATGTGTTTTATTCTGTAGATACTTAGCATCATCAACAACAACACTTGTGAATTTTGACTCATGTTATTAATCACAAAAAGTTAGTTGGGGATACATCATATTTATAATCATTGACATCGCTAATAACACGGAAGTGCTGCTGCTGTCTGAACAAGGCACAGAGCTCCGCCCACATGCGCGCTACCTTGGCGGGGGATACTAAATATTTCAGGGGTACAGAATTTCGCACGGCACAGGACAGGCTACTACTAACAACCCGATAAGATGCTTGGTTCCATCCCCTTTTCCTCGAGAGGATTATGAGTCATTCTTCAACTAAATTGGAATGCATGAACATCCTAGCAGTCGGCTTCCTAATGACAGCAGACCTCGTACAGTAAGTGATGTTTTATTAGTTTGTTGGCTGTCATAAAGTCTGCAGTGAGTAAATAATCAGTGATGATGGAAAAAAAGCTAACATCGCGATGCTTTTTCGAAATTAAAATGAGAAAAATACGTAAATACTAAATGTTACTACATTACATATATACATCATGTGTATAAAACCCTAATTGAGGTGTTTGGATGTTTTATAAGGGCTTTTAAGGCAGAATGATCACATTTATTTACTATTTTTAGAATGCATAAAAAAAAAAATACATCTGTCATAATGATTCTGAATAGGGATGTCCGATAATGGCTTTTGGCCAATATCCGATAATCCGATATTGTCCAACTCTTAATTACCAATACCGATATCAACCGATACCGATATCAACCGATACCGATATATACAGTCGTGGAATTAACACATTATTATGCCTAATTTGGACAACCAGGTATGGTGAAGATAAGGTCCTTTTAAAAAAAAAATAAAATAAAAAATAAGATAAATAAATTCAAAACATTTTCTTGAATAAAAAAGAAATTAAAGCAATATAAAAACAGTTACATAGAAACTAGTAATTAATGAAAATGAGTAAAATGAACTGTTAAAGGTTAGTACTATTGGTGGACCAGCAGCACGCACAATCATGTGTGCTTACGGACTGTATCCCTTGCAGACTGTATTGATTTATATTGATATATAATGTAGGAACCAGAATATTAATAACACAAAGAAACAACCATTTTGTGTGAATGAGTGTGAATGAGTGTAAATGGGGGAGTGAGGTTTTTTGGGTTGGTGCACTAATTGTAAGTGTATCTTGTGTTTTTTATGTTGATTTAATAAAAAAAAATATAAATAAAAATATAAATAACGATACAGATAAAAAAAAAACGATACCGATAATTTCCGATATTACATTTTAAAGCATTTATCGGCCGATAATATCGGCAGGACGATATTATCGGACATCTCTAATTCTGAACGAAAGGCAAAATTCCCCCCAAAAAGTGCTGCCGCTGTCTGAACAAGGCACAGAGCTCTGCCCACATGCGCGCTTCCGTGGCGGGAGATGCTAAAGATTTCTGGGGTACAGAATTTCGCACGACACCGGACAGACTATGACTATGAGAAAATGCAAAAGACTTCCAGGAAATGTAGCGCAGACGGCGTCTACAACTTACGAGTGTATCTAGCATCAAAAAGGATGGTCTATGGAAGTGTTTTTCAACCACTGTGCCGCGGCACACTAGTGTGCTGTGAGATACAGTCTGGTGTGCCGTGGGAGATTATCTAATTTCACCTATTTGAGTTAAAAATATTTTTTGCAAACCAGTAATTATAGTCTGCAAATGATGTGTTGTTGTTGAGTGTCGGTGCTGTCTAGAGCTGGGCAGAGTAACCGTGTAATACTCTTCCATATCAGTAGGTGGCAGCAGGTAGCTAATTGCTTTGTAGATGTCGTAAAAAGCGGGAGGCAGCGGGCAGGTAAAAAGGTGTCTAATGCTTAAACCAAAAATAAACAAAAGGTGAGTGCCACTAAGAAAAGGCATTGAAGCTTAGGGAAGGCTATGCAGAACAAAACTAAAACTGAACCGGCTGCAAAGTAAACAAAAACAGAATGCTGGACGACAGCAAAGACTTACTGTGGAGTAAAGACGGCGTCCACAAAGTACATCCGAACATGACATGACAATCAACAATGTCCCCACAAAGAAGGAAAAAAACAACTAAAATCTTCTTGATTGCTAAAACAAAGTAGATGCGGGACATAATCGCTCAAAGGAAAACATGAAACTGCATGACAAGAACTTAAACACGACACACAGAAAAACAGTAATAAACTCCAAATAAGTCACGGTGTGATGTGACAGGACACCTACTTTGAGACAAGAGCTATTTTGATGCATGCTTGGCTATGGTTTGAAATCATATCTAACAATTGCGACAACAACTTTTTACTGTCAGCTGAGTTTTGTTTTTTAATGGTGTCTGCTGGTGGTGTGCCTCCGGATTTTTTCAACGCAAAAAATGTGCCTTGGCTCAACAAAGGTTGAAAAACACTGGTCTATGGTCACCAGGGAATCGATAACACATCAACAACAATGTGACGGTAGGAAAAGGATCAACTTAAATGCAAACAGAGAGCAGGTGAGGGGAAGTGCTCTGGGACAGAAGTCAAGCAGCCACGGGAAAACACCAACAAAACAGGAAAAGCCGCCAAAATAAAAGCACAGAACAGGAATGAACACAAAACAGCAACAAAACCCGACATAAAGGCAGTGACAGTCTATAATACAGTTTAAATAGTAATACAAACACACTTTGACAAGTTTAGGAATAGTGTTGCATTATGTTTCAGATAATAATAAATAATATTTGTTTCTTAGGAAAGCATTTGCTCAAGTCAACACTGCTGAGTTAACATGAATCCATCATTTATCAATATTATTTGAAGATGCAGTGCCACCACCATTTTTGTATTCATACGTATGTCTGTCTACAACTTAATTGTTGCAACAAGGATATTTATTGCTTTGGCAAATCGTTAAAGTGTTCAAATGTGTCAGGTTCAAACACTGATGACATCTATTAAACAGACAAGAAGCAAGGAATCATGCAGAGACAGAGTTCAATTTGGCTCATGAGGAGAACGCATGGCGCTGCACACTTAGTCATAGTCTCGCCCTACGCTCTAAGGTACAGCTCCCGCGTCCCTCTATTTATTCAAGAGTTCCCCAGTCAACATCACTGAGGCCGCCTCTAAAAGGAGTGGTCACACATATCATGCAAAGCAGCTCCAGTACGCACAATACATGACGGAATGTGCTGGGGCCTTGTGATTGCCTTGTCTCTGCTTCGTCTGCGTGCTGTCATCTTATCTTTGTTGAGGTCCTTGAAGTCCTTGGCTGTTAGCGGGCTAAAACAAAGATAACATCTGCGGCTGAGGCCACCCCTCAGACAATAAGTTTTGTCCTTATACAGATACACAAGTCTAACTTGAGCACAATAGCTAATAACTATAGCAACGGCCTTTAAGCATAAGAGTTGTGTGATAACTTAAACATAATTATTCTAACAAAATTATATAAAGTCACGTAAAAACATTTGGAATTAGAGCGTTCCTTCGTCACTTTGTGGTTCACTCACTAGGTGCCGTGATACAGCATGTCGGTGGCACCCCAGGATGCAGAGACAGTGGGCGATGAAGGTCCTTTTAATTAGGGACGAGGTGGTTAAAATTCAAAAAGGCACCCAATGAGCGTTGATTTAATGATCCGGTGATGCAAGGAAGGCGACACTGGCAGACACACCATCCAAATTAGTGATCGGAGGCTGGTCACTAATCAAAAGCAGGTGGGAAGAACAACACTCAGAAATAGCGGTGAAGTCACTGCGAGACAAAGCCAAAACAGGGAGTGGAACAAAAATAAAGCGCTCGGCGGGTAGAACCGCTAAACACAGGAAAACCAACACAAAATCCCCCAAAACTGTCACGCAAACTACTCCAATTCATAGGATGCAAAGTCTGTTTACATCAGGGGTGTCTACAGTGTTTTATTATTATTTTATTATTTGCGTTGTCAAGCTAGGTTTTGTTCAGCTAGCTTAGTATTAGAGATGTCTGATAATATCGGACTGCCGATATTATTGGCCGATAAATGCTTTAAAATATAATATCGGAAATTATCGGTATCGGTTTCAAAAAGTAAAATTTATGACTTTTTAAAACGCCGCTGTGTACACGGACGTAGGGAGAAGTACAGAGCGCCAATAAACCTTAAAGGCACTGCCTTTGCGTGCCGGCCCAATCACATAATATCTACGGCTTTTCACACACACAAGAGAATGCAAGGCATACTTGGTCAACGGCCATACAAGTCACACTGAGGGTGACCGTATAAACAACATTAACTCTGTTACAAATATGCACCACACTGTGAACCCACACCAAACAAGAATGACAAACACATTTCGGGAGAACATCCGCACCGTAACATAACATAAACACAACAGAACAAATACCCAGAACCCCTTGCGGCACTAACTCTTCCAGGACGCTACAATATACACCCCCGCTACCCCCCCCCCCCCCCCCCCCCCCCCACACACACACACACCTCAACCCCGCCCACCAAGCTGCTGTTTTGAGGCATATTAAAAAAAATAATGCACTTTGTGACTTCAATAATAAATACGGCAGTGCCATGTTGGCATTTTTTTTCCATAACTTGGGTTGATTTATTTTGGAAAACCTTGTTACATTGTTTAATGCATCCAGCGGGGCATCACAACAAAATTAGGCATAATAATGTGTTAATTCCACGACTGTATATATCGGTATCGGTTGATATCGGAATCGGTAATTAAGAGTTGGACAATATTGGAATATCGGATATCGGCAAAAAAGCCATTATCGGACATCTCTACTTAGTATGTATCGACTTATTTAGCATCAAGACGGTCCGTCCTTTACTTCCGCTTTATGCAGGCCACGCTGGAAAGTTTGGACACACCTGATTGATTATTTTTAATGAATATATTTTCTACAAACCTGATGTCTCGTCTTGTTTCCATCCCCCTGCTACGCAAAGACGTACTTTGTTGATGCCTCTAATAAATGTCCATGCCTATGGATATCAGAACTGCAACAGATGTGAATATGGAACCATTCTTGGAGGTAGAAAAGAAGAAGAAGAAGAAGAAGAAGAAGCACCAGACTCCATCTGGGGAATAATCTATTGAGATGGAAACAGTTAACCAGCCGTATTGCACTTTTTCCACACTTTTTTGTAAAGTACATTTCTTACCTATCTTGTTTTACATGTCAAATGCTGTTTGTGTGATGGGCGAGCAGCAAGCAGCTGGTCTTAGTTGTTGTATTATTTCTGCTGCAGAGATGATATAGATCTGAGCAGACATGCTCATGATGATCAATGGGGTTGTTGCTTGTTCATGTACGGAACTTTCTTTGACAGGAAAACAAAAACACATCTGTGGGCTTTTTAAGAAAACTTGTTTGGGGGGGAAAAAGTTTTTTTTTTTTTTTTAATGATGTACACAAACTATTATCAATACTGAAAAAATAGAAGTTTCTGATTGTTTTCTTTCCCAAAAAAAAAAAAAAAAAAAAAGGTTAGTGGTGTAGCCATTTTAGGGTAAGTTTCATGTTTTCATGTTTATTCTTTGGCTTTTAACACTACGTGAGTTGTGTGGTCTTCTGTCCTCTGTTGTCCTCTGTGTTTTTTTTATTTTTTTTATAAATTTTGATTTCTATTTACTGTTTTAATCGGTTTTACCCTTTAAAATCGTTTTTAATCATATTTATTTTTATATTGTATTTATATTGGTTTTATATTTATTTATTTTTTGCTTTTATTCAGTCATTGGTGGAGCATAACATTGTTTTTAATATTGTTTTTAACATGGCTGTGCAGCACTTTGGAAACATTGTTGTTGTTTAAATGTGCTATATAAATAAAGTGGATTGGATTGGATTGGATTAACATAACGAGATGTTGTGTAAAAGCTGTGTGGAAGGCTTGCAATGCATATACCATTCATATTAGGGTTGTACCAGTATTAGTACAGTACCGCGATACTAATGAATCACTTTTGGTACTATACTGCCCCTCAACCCCCCCCTCACCACCACCGTGCTCGCGTCATCGTCACGTCGAGTCATTGCTGGGTTTACGAGCAGAGGAGCATGTTCGGCAGCGCACACACACGGAGTACTTACAAGCAGACACAGTGTGTAGTAGACAAAAAAGGGAGAATGGACGCATTTTGGCCTAAAAACTAAAGATAAAGACAATGTTTTAGCTCCTTCTAAATCACTAATCCTGGTCTCCATGGCGACAACTAAAGTACGTTTCTTACAAGTATCATCCATGCAGGACGAGGAATAGCTAAACATGCTTCACTACACACCGTAGCTCACCGGCATCAAAATGTAAACAAACGCCATGGGTGGATCTACACCTGACATCCACAGTAATGATATCAAGTACAAGCACGTATTGAGTCGATACCACTATGATTACGTCGATATTTTTGGCATCACAACATCTTCTTTCGTTTAAAAAAATGTCATATTATGTTTATAAACTCAGGAAATATGTCATGAGGACTTTGAATATGACCAAAGTATGATCCTGTAACTACTTGGTATCGGATTGACACCAAAATTTGTGGTATCATCCAAAACTAATGTAAAGTATGAAACGAGAGAAGAATAAGTGATTATTACATTTTAACAGAAGTGTAGATAGAACATGTTAAAACAGGAAGTAAGCAAATAGTAACAGTAAATGAACAAGTAGATTAATAAATCATTTTCTACCACTTGTCCTTAATAATGTTGACAAAAATAATAGTATATAATAATATAATTATTTACTTACAAGTTGTCTAGTATGTTCACTACTTTATTTAAGGACTTAACTGCAATTAGAAACATATCTTTAATGTACCCTAAGATTTTTTGTTAAAAAAAAGCCAATAATGCAAATTAGTTGTGGTTCCCTTTATTTAGAAAAGTACAGAAATAATTTGAGTACCGGTACCAAAATATTGGTATCATTACAGCAATAAGTGAAGTGAAGTGAATTATATTTATATAGCGCTCGTCTCTAGTGATAGACTAGACTAAAGTGATCAGAATGGCAAAGGCAACAGTGCTGTATGGCCTGGAATTGCATGAATTGAACCGACCTATGGAGGAAGACTAAAGTGAGTTTTAATGACCTTAATCAGTGCAGTGTTGACTGCAGACAAAACAGCAGCTATGTTGCAAACAACTGCTCTGAGAGTTTCTATTTCAGGAGGCAAAAAACAATGTTTAGGGTCTATGGGCCAAAAAAAAACAAAAAACACCCTGATGCATGAGCTATCAAACCCTTTTTGAAAACATGAGTAAATGACAAATACCAGCCGTGCTCAACAAGCTTGTGTTGTCAGCACCTTCTGGGTAACCCCCACTTCCCAATTTATATGTAAATTCCTTCTACCTTAAACAACATTACATGCACATCCAGTCACCGAGACCCCCGAAAACTGAGAATAAAGAGTATCAGTTCCCAGGGAAAAGCAACCATTTTGTATTTGCAGGCACTGCAGTTAAGCAATTTAACCGTGTCGAGGTGAAAATAGTCTTTATATTTAGCACTCATGGGGCATGTTTCAAAAACACCATGGGCCGGATCTACCGAGGCCCCAAATAACAAGTGCAAAAAAAATAAAAGAAATCACCTCCTGGGCATGTTGTGGGTGATCTTCTAAGACTGCTTGTGCAATTGAAGTGCAAAAGTGGTGCAGATCGCCCTATTTAAATGATTGTGTGTGTTCTACAAGCTGTCACCATGGAGACACTCATTTTTATTCCACATCCATGGCATCATGATACAATATTGGGCACACGTTTAAGTTAAAAAGTACCAATGATTGTCACACACACACTAAGTGTGGCGAAATGATACTGTGCATTTGACCCATCACCCTTGATCACCCCCTGGGAGGTGAGGGGAGCAGTGAGCAGCAGCGGTGGCCGCGCCCGGGAATAATTTTTGGTGATTTCACCCCCAATTCCAACCCTTAATGCTGAGTGCCAAGCAGGGAGGTAATGGGCCCCATTTTTATAGTATTTGGTATGACTTGGCCCGGGGTTTGAACTCACGACCTACCGATCTCAGGGCGGACACTCTAACCACTAGGCCACTATGTTGTGACGCAGGCAACGTTGCCGGCTTCACTGGACCCGAGCTCATCTAAGATGGACTGATGCAAAGTGGAAAAGTGGAAAAGTGGTCTGTGGTCTGACGAGTCCACATTTCAAATTGTTTTTGGAAACTGTAGACGTCGTGTCCTCAGGACCAAAGAGGAAAAGAACCATCTGGATTGTTATAGGCGCAAAGTTGAAAAGCCATTATCTGTGATGGTATGGGGGTGTATTAGTGTCCAAGGCACGGGTAACTTACACATCTGTGAAGGCGCCATTAATGCTGAAAGGTACATACAGGTTTTGTGGCAACATATGTTGCCATCCAAGCAACATCTTTTTCATGGACACCCCTTCTTATTTCAGCAAGACAATGCCAAGCCACGTGTTACATCAACGTGGCTTCATAGTAAAAGAGTGCGGGTACTAGACTGGCCTGCCTGTAGTCCAGACCTGTCCCCCATTGAAAATGTGTGGTGCATTATGAAGCCTAAAATAGCAGAAGGGAGACTGTTGAACAACTTAAGCTGTACATCAAGCAAGATTGGGAAAGAATTCCACTTAAAAAATGTGTCTCCTCAGTTCCCAAACGTTTACTGAGTGTTGTTAAAAGGAAAGGTCATGTAACACAGTGGTAAAAATGCCCCTGTGACAACTTTTTTGCAATGTGTTGCTGCCATTACATTCTAAGTTCATGATTATTTGCCCCAAAAAAAGCAAGTTTCTCAGTGTGAACATTAAATATCTTGTCTTTGCAGTCTATTCAATTGAATATAAGTTGAAAAGGATTTGCAAATCATCGTATTCTGTTTTTATTTACCATTTACACAAAGTGACAACTTCACTGCTTTTGGGTTTTTTAATTATTTAGTATAAAAAGGATTTTAAAAAACCTATTCAAATCAGGTTACAAAAAGCTCCTAATATATGACACATAAGCAAGTAATCACTGAAATAGCCTAAAAAAATGTATTTCTAAAAATGTATTCCGAAAGAAAATCCTTTTAACCGATGTTTTACAAGAACGGATATAAGGATCGGAATAAATAAAAATTGTGATTCAGAAGCGAATGTTTTTTTTAGCAATCCTAGTAAATAATGCTTTTGTATGCGTGTAGCATTGATTCACACAAACACTGTTATTTCCCTGTAGGACGACTCTAATGATCATTTATTGATAGATTCAATTAACATTCATCAACAGAGACTTGTTGCCATTTATTCATTATTAATGAGGCAAATCCATTCATATTCATTAGTCTAATTACACTCGATTGCAGTTAGCTAAATATTTAACTTCTGCAATCGGCAACACTTTTCCATCAAAGCGGTTGGAAAAAACATGCACGACTGTCCAAAAAGAGGATTTATCTACAAGATTACTCGCTGATGTGCTTAAGGCAGACCTGGGCATTCTGCGGCCCGCGGGCCGCATCCGGCCCTTTGTGCGTCCCTGTCCGGCCCGCGTGAGGCCAATTATAAATTACAAAATAAATTTCAAAAAGTATCTATGTCGAGTGTGCAATACAACGGTGCTGCTTTTGTTTTGAAAATCGTTATTTGTATTACTTCCGTGTGGACGTATGCGTGTGCGTGATTGTGAGTGAATGTGAACAACTGCAATTACAAAATAAAGTTGAAAAAACATCTATGTCCTGCGCGCAATACAACTGTGCTGCTTTTATTTTGAAAAGTATTATTTATGGGCGTGTGTCCGTGTGTAACCTGCGAGTGAAGGTGCACATGCAGTGACAAGTAATGCACGGTTTACACCCGAGACGCCAAAAAGAGAAAAGTTGATGAGGAATGGCGTGTTTTCAACAACACATGAACTGCAAAGCAACGTCCCCTCACCTAAGGTGCGTGCCTGCGCAATTGCGCACTGCTCAAGCGTCCGCTACGCGCAGCAAGTATATGCCGCGCACCAAATCAAATCCCATCTGAATTCTAAACAAAATAAACATATTTATTCTATGGAATTTTGCAATGCAACTTTGAGTGACAGTGACAACAAGCGGCCCTAAGGGTGTTCGTCAACACCGTTCAATTGAACACCGTTCAATTATTGTAACGTCTATCGAGATGCTTCGAGGACAGGAATTATATCGATCACTTTATTGAACAAAACTGTTTATATTCGGACATAACCACACCAAAAACATGAGTAAAACAATTCTATCTCGAAAAACTAGTAATTTTCTGCCGTACAAACCAGGCCAAAACCAACTTGTCATCTGTCACCAACACGCATAGCACTAAACCACTGGTGCGTTTATGGCCACACAAAAAGTCGGACAACTCAAACACCACACAAAGTTACACTATGACTCCTCAGTCATACGTGTGCTTATTTTACTGTCATTTATTATTAATGTTAATTTATTTATATTAGTCATGGAATGCTGTTACACACACTATGTTGAAGTATTACTATTATTATTATTATTATTATTATTATTATTTATCTTACGGTATATATCAAAAATAATTGTCCTGGGTATGACTCAAAACTGCATCCGGTGATGAGGCTTCAGTTCGGGAGTTCTGGAGTTTTGGGGAAGGTGGAGTTACCCCTCAGTCATCATTGCTCCCAGGTCCACTCTGACCCGGGGTGGTAGTACCTGTCAGGGTCCCAGCTATGGGTTGAATAGCATTTCAAAGACCTCAACGGTGGAAGTGGCGGAGGATGACACTGCATGTCACAACGGCACTGAAGGTGGATGAAGGCTGCAACAGAGGGTGGTCTCCAGTCGTCATGGATCCATGCCACTGGATCAAGGCCCCTCTCTGCCAAGGACCGTGTGGTGGCTGCAGGCGCATCAGTCTCCCCACGCTAAAAGACGTCACGCGCAGGCGTCCTCCCGAATGGGAATCCATCCATTCTGAGGACAGTCATACTCGACTACGAGTGACTGCCGATGATGATCAAAAATAATATTGAGCAAAATTTAATTGAAATATTGTCGATGTGGCCCTCTAGCAGTGCTCGGGTAGCTCATGCGGCCCCCGGTAAAAATTAATTGCCCACCCCTGGCTTAAGGGCTTTCAGAAATAGCAGAATGAGAAACAGATTTAGACATACGAGAGTTTCATCATTTAGCTGCAAATAACCTTTTGCTCTTTAAATATGTTTTAATATTTACAAGACTTTCCACCCAAAATGTTTCATGCAGTAATATTAGTCCTTCAGGTTTGGTAGGACCGTACTGTCCACTGTTCAACACGACTAATACCCACCCAGAATGAATCTTACATCTCAGGTCACAACTCCTATTTCTCCCTTCAATGGCGCAACAGCAGAATCTCATCTACATCTGCCTTTTTTGCCATTGTCCATTATTAAAAGCAGATGGAGGATGCAGCTCGCAGGATGAAAGGCGGCGTGAATAGGGAAGGCGGACTGAGGCGGCAGAGTCAGAGAAGGGATTCAGCACAGGATGACTTCATGGCGCTGTGAAAATAAAAAAAAAACAACAAAAAAAAGAGATTGGTAAAATGTTTTTAAAAGAATATCAGAGGACCGTATTTTCCGGACCATAGGGCGCACCGGATTATAAAGCGCACTGCAGATGAGCGGGTCTAGTCAGGTCTAATTTCATACAAAAGGCGCATTAAAGGAGTCAGATTATACACTGCAAAAAGTTAGTGTTCAAAAACAAGAAAAAAAAATACAAAAATTAGGGGTATTTTACTTGAACTAAGCAAAATTATCTGCCAATAGAACAAGAAAAATTGGCTTGTCAAGACTTTCCAAAACAAGTAAAATTAGCTAACCTCAATGAACCCAAGAACACCTTAAAATAAGTATATTCTCACTAATAACAAGTGCATTTTTCTTGGTAGAAAAAAAAAGAGAGACCTTTTTGCTCAATATGTTGAAAAATATTCTTAAATTAAGTAAATGCTAGTGCCATTATCTTGACATAATGATTACATTTCTTGAAACCAGCAAACTTATACTAAAAACTAATTTATTGTTCTTAATGGAAAGGCAACAAGGCAACCGCTTGTTACTCTCGGGGTCTCCTAGCCACTCAGGCAAATCATATGGTCTAAAAATGCATTTTTCCATCGACAACATGACATCATCGCGCCAAGTGCGTGCTCTTTTAGTCAATTAGTGCGCATATATACAGCCAGGCCCCCGGCCAAAATGTTTTTAATTAAAATTTCGAAGAGTTTATCTGAATGTGCATGAACCTTTTCTGTTCAAAATAGTTAGAAATGTCACATGTTAAATGTTTAAATGTTAACTGTCAGTTTACTGTACTGTGCCAACTGTACTACTATAGGAGTACATATTTTCTTATTGTTTCATT
The DNA here is from genome assembly GCF_033978785.1 of Entelurus aequoreus. Classification (NCBI taxonomy): domain Eukaryota; kingdom Metazoa; phylum Chordata; class Actinopteri; order Syngnathiformes; family Syngnathidae; genus Entelurus; species Entelurus aequoreus. The sequence goes on along the minus strand of NC_084746.1, from coordinate 38,513,705 downwards.
GAAGATAAAACCGCAAAGTCCATTTGGCTGTCATCTGTTTTAATTATGAGACACAATTGTGTCAAAATCATGATTTTTTTTTTATGCTTGAAATAAGAAATGATTACTTTAAAACAGTAGTTTTATACTTGTGAGTGTTGATGACACAGCTTTGCATCAGTTGATATTCTAGTTTCAAGCATGTTTTACTCAATATAGGTCATCAAATCTCAGCAACAAGCTGTAATATCTTACTGAGATCATTTAGGACCAAAGCACTTAAAACGAGTAAAACACTCCAACATAAAATCTGCTAAGTGAGAAGAATTATCTTATCAGACAGAAAATAAGCAAATATCACCCTTATTTGAGATATTCAATCTTACTTAGATTTCAGTTTTTGCAGTGTGATTTTTCTTCTAAATGTAAAAGACTTCCTTGTGGTCTACATAACATGTGATGGTGGTTCTTTGGTCAAAATGTTGCATGGATGATGTTTTACAGATCATCTTCAAGTCGCAGGGGTGTTCATTACGTGGATGGCGAGCTGGAGGTGGATGGCGGAGGGTGTGTCAGTCCATCGCCAGCCAAGCATTTAAAAAATAGACCTAAAAATGGGCGATCATCAATCTTCACCAAGACGTCACTTTCATCTCTTGATATTCACGGCACCCGAGGGTCTTGTGAGATGACGCTGGCTGCTGCCAGATCATTATTAAGAAAAAATGACCGACAGGAAGGCGAGAAACACTTTTTATTTCAACAGACTTTCACCTGCCGTCAAAACTCTAAAGACCGACTTCACAGTTCCTGTCTTCACAATAAAAGCGCTGCTCCATCCTGCCTGCTGGAACAAAATTAGAGTCTCAGAAAGGTAGCGCGCACAAGCTAGCAAGCTACGGAGTTTGCCGCCAATGTATAGTATTTTTTGTAAAGTGTATAAAAAGGAGTATGGAAGCTGGACAAATAAGATGGCAAAAAGCAACCACTTTCATGTGGTATTGGACAGAAAAGAGGACTTTTTTTTCTCCTCCATTTGAAAATGTGGACGTTATCATCACTACTGTCTGATTCCAATCAATGAAAGTCATCAGAATCAGGTCATACACCAACTTATATTCTTGTCTTCATGAAAGAAAGGAATGTTAAACATGCTTGTATTATCATTAAACACCTTTAACTTGTTAACAAAAACCTATCTTTCATAAATAAATCAATATAAATGATACACTACCGTTCAAAAGTTTGGGGTCACATTGAAATGTCCTTATTTTTGAAGGAAAAGCACTGTACTTTTCAATGAAGATAACTTTAAACTAGTCTTAACTTTAAAGAAATACACTCTATACATTGCTAATGTGGTAAATGACTATTCTAGCTGCAAATGTCTGGTTTTTGGTGCAATATCTACATAGGTGTATAGAGGCCCATTTCCAGCAACTATCACTCCAGTGTTCTAATGGTACAATGTGTTTGCTCATTGGATCAGAAGGCTAATTGATGATTAGAAAACCCTTGTGCAATCATGTTCACACATCTGAAAACAGTTTAGCTCGTTACAGAAGCTACAAAACTGACCTTCCTTTGAGCAGATTGAGTTTCTGGAGCATCACATTTGTGGGGTCAATTAAACGCTCAAAATGGCCAGAAAAAGAGAACTTTCATCTGAAACTCGACAGTCTATTGTTGTTCTTAGAAATGAAGGCTATTCCATAAAATTGTATGGGTGACCCCAAACTTTTGAACGGTAGTGTATATATGAATGAGTTGGATCCCCTCCACTTGGTCAATTGAAAAGTAGCTCGCCTGCAGAAAGAGTGGCTTACAGAAATGAATATCGTCTAAAAAATATGAAATAGAACTCCGCTCCCGGGAGATGTGCTGGGGTTTTGTACGACCTTAAGACACTGTTTCTCTGGGCTTTGGACTTGGAGACATGTTTTCCTGCAAACCTTGATCTATTTCCAAACCCTACAAGACATTTACAGTTCCCATTGCACATGCACGAGAAAGGTGATGTTTCAAATATTAGTACAAGTCACTCCCACACCACCTTTGACCCTCCTAATAACCATCGAGTAGAGTTACGACCTTTCATTACACGTCTCCTGCTGACTATTCATAAAGTGCAAGTTGGACATTCCACCGAGTTCTGCTTGAAACTAAAGTGTAAGGGAGGAGGAAAACAAACAAGATGTGACATGTTTTATTGGATCGTGAAGTGCACAATCCAATAGCCGTACTTCTCACTGACTAAATCACAAGCATAGTGTATGTCGTACATGACCCTACTTTATTCAGAAGTAAGTAAGTACATTGTATTTAACAAGTGATTTTCACAGATAAAATGACAAAGCGCTGTACAAAACATAGGTGAAGTAAAACAACAATTCAATGAAAACAACAACATCATAAAAAGGATACAAAGTGGATCTAAAATGATAGTTAAAAGATGCATTAACTAAAATATTTACTAAAAAGGGATGTTTTCAAATGTTTCTTAAAAGTGTCAACACAGTCAAGATCACGGAGGGACTGCTGGAAGTTGTTCCAGAGTCTGGGAGCTAAAGTCTAGAATGCCAGGGTTTTAAAATGACTTTTTGGGATCTTTAGAAGACCCTGAAGAGTAGGGGCCTAACAAATTAGTGATGTACTGAGGGGCCCCGCCATGCAACTGAAGAGTAGGGGCCTAACAAGTCAGTGATGTACTGAGGGGCCCCACCATGCAACTGAAGAGTAGGGGCCTAACAAGTCAGTGATGTACTGAGGGGCCCCACCATGCAACTGAAGATTAGGGACATAACAAGTCAGTGATGTACTGAGGGGCCTCACCATGCAACTGAAGAGTAGGGACATAACAAGTCAGTGATGTACTGAGGGGCCCCACCATGCAACTGAAGAGTAGGGGCATAACAAGTCAGTGATGTACTGAGGGGCCCCACCATGCAACTGAAGAGTAGGGGCATAACAAGTCAGTGATGTACTGAGGGGCCCCACCATGCAACGCACGCAAAGTCAGGACTAAAATCTTCAACTGAATTTGACTGGAAGCCAAAGAAGACTGGATCAAATGGGGGTGACATGGACTGGTCTGGGTGCACCGGTCAAAAGTCTGGCAGCTGATTTTTGTACCGTTCGAAGTCTCTTTAGTGTTGACTTGTTGAAAAGAGTGAAGAGAGAATTGCAATAGTCAATACTAGATGAAATGAACGCGTGAATGATCATTTCCAGATCCAATTTTGACAGCAAATTTCTCACTTTAGAAATATTTCTGAGGCGATAAAAACAGTTTTTGGTCAGTTGAGGACAGTGACCCTCCAAAGACTTGGACTGATCTAACACAAGCCCAAGGTTTCTGAGGCTGCTTTGAACAGATGCACCCAGAGCACCCATACAATGGACTTGGCGTAATGCATGCACAGCGGCACTCCTGTAATCTCAATCTAAACAGCTTCTACAATGTTCAATTTGACTAGAGAAGACCGAGAAGGAACCAATAATACTCCCCCACACTTTCAATCATGGCTCCTTTATAACAGCCGACTGACCGAAGACAATTGAAGAAAGTGCTGTTAAGCCAAGAAAAAAACAACGAGGCTGAGTCACAACTCCAACAAGCAGGCTGTGTTCCCACCAATGTGAGATGGAAACGATTCCTTGAGAGTAGGAATCCATTATATATATATTTTTAGGAGAAATATAAACTTAAAGAAAAATGTCATTTAAAACATTTGTACGCACGAACAACACTTGAAACCTTCAGTATATCAGTATGTGGAATTAAATGATGGAATGGATTAAGTAAAGAAATCAAACAAAGTATTGATATGATCCACTTCAAGAAACTCTTCAAACTTAAAGTGTTTACAAAGTACAAAGAAGAAGCACCATGATAAACATTCTGAGTTTATTTCATCCATCCATTCATTTTGTAGGTCATCTTATTTATCTCACCATATGAAATATAACTTACTTCACTAATTATTTATTTTTAATGTTATTACTTATGGAGTATGTTGTGAATAAATTGACAACAGGAAGTTAACAAACGTTTTAGCAACTGCTGTGTAAAGCAAAAGGGGTAGGATTAAATGAGCTCTGCTTCTTCCTACTCCCTTTTGAACATGTTGAATAGAGAAACTGGAAATTGTGATGCATCATGTTGTATGCATGCATGGTTGATGTATCATGTTGTATGCATGCATGTGTGATGCATCATGTTGTATGCATGCAAGGTTGATGTATCATGTTGTATGCATGCATGTGTGATGTATCATGTTGTATGAATGCATGTGTGATGTATCATGTTGTATGCATGCATGTGTGATGTATCACATATGCATGCATGTGTGATGCATCATTTTGTAAGCATGTGTGATGTATCATGTTGTATGAATGCATGTGTGATGCATCATGTTGTATGCATGCATGTGTGATGTATCATGTTGTATGCATGCATGTGTGATGTATCATGTTGCATGCATGCATGTGTGATGTATCATGTTGTATGCATGCATGTGTGATGTATCATGTTGTATGCATGCATGTGTGATGTATCATGTTGCATGCATGCATGTGTGATGTATCATGCTGTATGCATGCACGTGTGATGTATCATGTTGCATGCATGCATGTGTGATGTATCATGTTGTATGCATGCATGTGTGATGAATCATGTTGTATGCATGCATGTGTGATGTATCATGTATGCATGCATGTGTGATACATCATTTTGTATGCATGCATGTGTGATGTATCATGTTGTATGCATACATGTGTGATGCATCATGTTGTATGCATGCATGTGTGATGTATCATGTTGTATGCATGCATGTGTGATGTATCATGTTGTATGCATGCATGTGTGATGTATCATGTTGTATGCATCATGTTGTATGCATGCATGTGTGATGTATCATGTTGTATGCATGCATGTGTGATGTATCATGTTGAATGCATGCATGTATGATGTATCATGTTGTATGCATGCATGTGTGATGTATCATGTTGTATGAATGCATGTGTGATGTATCATGTTGTATGCATCATGTTGTATGCCTGCATGTGTGATGTATCATGTTGTATGCATGCATGTGTGATGTATCATGTTGTATGCATGCATGTGTGATGTATCATGTTGAATGCATGCATGTATGATGTATCATGTTGTATGCATGCATGTGTGATGTATCATGTTGTATGCATGCATGTGTGATGTATCATGTTGTATGCATCATGTTGTATGCATGCATGTGTGATGTATCATGTTGAATGCATGCATGTATGATGTATCATGTTGTATGCATGCATGTGTGATGTATCATGTTGTATGCATGCATGTTCCAAATAACCTGAAACCCAACTATATTTATATATAGTATGTCAATATTACATATATGTTATATTTATATTGCTACTATGGTACATTTTTAGTGTACTTTATACCTTTTGTTTTCGCCCTCTTTTTGTGCCCTTGTGTGCATTACCCTTTCCATCCTTTGTAACTGAGCTACTGTGTCCAACAATTTCCCTTGTGGATCAATAAAGTTTGCCTTAGTCTAAGTCTTACTCAACTCCAAAATAAACGACATGAGAGCCTGCAGTTAGATGATGTTTTATTTTCATTTTTCTCCGAGAACAATGACCGGTGTAAGTTTGCCTGAACCATACGTTCTCTTCGAATGTGAACAACATGAGCAAACACCTGCCCCATTCTCCTCTCGGTTGTGTCAAAGCAGTGATCTGCATGGCTTTCATCCTTCTTTGGCATTTTCTCAAGCATCGCGGCGCGGCACATTAGCTAACAAAAGAGCGTAGACGCATCTTCAACCAGCGACTTCAAAGCCCACTTTGAAGTCGGCCGGGAGACACCCACAGAAACAAAAAAAATAAAAATACCCTTCCGTCGGCGCGGCGTGTTGTTAGCACTTGACTGCTGTTGAATGTATTTAGCAATTCAACATGTTGCACCTGCTTTGTTTCATCTCCATACTGGGCAGACGTACTGAGACACCTGATCTTTACATTGGGTCCAGGAACTGAAATGTGTCAAGGTCATTCCAAGATTCCGTAGAGCTCCTGTGGCGATTTCTGACGAACAACCCACAAGATGTTTTATTGGGTTCTTCCACACCAGGCCCGGGCAATTATTTTGCCTCTGGGGGCCAAATTTAGAGAAAAAAAATGTGTCTGGGGGCCGGTATATATCTATTTTTAGAAACATGATAATACAAAACCTCACAATAATCTCTGATTGAATGCTAAAAACGTTATGACAGACCGCCTTAAAAAACAAAATGGAATTACATTTTTTTTAACTGAATGAGACACCCAGAATGTACATGAAAATAAAGAATGTGTGATTTACTATGAAGGATAAAACACTGAATATTGACAACATATGAACAATCAAGCGAAACGCAACAAAAATGCAACAAACACAGTGAAATATGAACGCGAATGGTAAAAAACCCCCCACCTACAATCTGATACATCTGATACATCACTAAACTTTAGAACTTTGTTGTAAAAATCTCCTTACGTATCTGTCCCTGACACCCGCATTTCAGGCTCTGGAAACACTCTGTGGAAACGCTCCCCACCCACACTGCTTTGTGCCTCGTCTGAGCTGCTGTGACTTAGATTACCATAGTAACTAATTAGATTACCATAGTAACTAATTAGATCACCACAGTAACTAGTATAGTGGTTAGAGTGTCCGCCCTGAGATCGGTAGGTTGTGAGTTCAAACCCCGGCCGAGTCATACCAAAGACTATAAAAATGGGACCCATCACCTCCCTGCTTGACACTCAGCATCAAGGGTTGGAATTGGGGGTTAAATCACCAAAAAAGATTCCCGGGCGCAGCACCGCTGCTGCCCACTGCTCCCCTCACCTCCCAGGGGGTGAACAAGGGGATGGGCCAAATGCAGAGGACACATTTCGCCACACCTAGTGTGTGTGTGACAATCATTGGTACTTTAACTTTAACTTTAATATCATGCAAAAGCGCAGATTCCAACCATTGAAATACTTTGTATAGTTCAAGACTTACGGTCATTAGAAAACATCACTGCACATCATAATGGCAGCTACACTTTCCATCTTAAAGATCTAAAAAAAAATGTTTTGGAAATATCCGGCGGGCCAGATTGAAAAGATTAACGGGCCGCATGCGGCCCCAGGGCCTTAATTTGCCCAAGTCTGTTCCACACTTACCCTGCCTTTAGGATCCTGTTTTGTGCCAGTGTAACAGGGTCGATGATGTCATGTAAACATAATGTGTTTCATAATGTTGTATTATTGTTCTAATTACACAAAATGTGTACGTTACATGAAAATACCTGAAAGTGGTTTGATGTTTTGTTAATATGTGGAACCATTGTCTCGTTGTGTCCCTCCTACTGCAATAATTGTTGTGACACCTGCCTCTTTATATGTGTCGGACACGCCTTTCTACTTCCCTTTTGTCCACGATATCAACGTGAGAGGTGGGCGTTCAAGTGACCACAAAAACGTGTATTTATTGTCTCATTAAGAACTTAAGTTCACTGTTTCTTGTTCTGTATTATTGTATTTGTGTAGGGGCTTGACAATTGGCAGAAAAACATTGACTACTTTTGTATTTCCTGTGTCGTCAGATGCACTAACACCAGTCAAGTGGAGCAGAGCAGCGACCTCTAGTGTAGGTGGTGTGTATTACATCCTACACACAATGCAGAAGAATTGTTCCTCCCAAAATTATAGTTCTGCAAGAGGCAGAATTAGGAAGTGATTAATTAACTCAGTTTTCTTACATTTTGACTTTGGGTTCCATGTCCAAAACGATGAAAATATATTTTGTTCTAGATGCTAAGTTGATAAGATAAGGGCTTCTTCACTGGTCTCTATTCAGGACCTTCTAATGCTGACAACATTGGCACTTATTTCATAGTTGTGGGCATAAAAATGATGTCTACAGGTGATGTCTACTTGTTTTCTTACAAGTTTCAGCACATTTTGGAACACCCACGTTTAGCTTCAAAACGGCTGAGGTCTCCTACAGAAGACTAACAGCGATTTCATATCATGTGGTATGTGTTTTGGTAGCATCTTTATCCCGTATTGCAATATTTTGGCACAGAATTGGAAGGAATGATCCAATATGTCTGTCGGATGCATTGTTGCAGGTTGTAGCAACACAACCAAAGAAGGGGTCAGACTGCAGGATTAGGTCTCTGCTTTTTGCAGATGATGTGGTCCTGATGACTTCATCTGGCCGGGACTGGGTTCGCCATCTAGTGTGAAGCGACTGGGATGAGAATCAGCACATCCAAGTCAGAGTCCATGGTTCTCACCTGGAAAAGGGTGGAGTGCCATCTCCAAGTTGGGGAAGAGATCTTGCCCCAAGTGGAGGAGTTCAAGTACCTCGGACTCTTGTTCACGAGTGAGGGAAGAGTGGATCGACAGACGGATCGGTGCGCAGTCTTCAGTAACGCTGTGGTGAAGAAGAAGCTGAGCCGGAAGGCAAAGCTCTCAATTTACCGGTCGATCTACGTTCCCATCCTCACCTATGGTCATGAGCTTTGGGTTATGACCGAAAGGACAAGATCACGGGTACAAGCGGGTACAAGTTTCCTCCACCCGGGGGGCGGGGCTCTCCCTTCGAGATAGGGTGAGAAGCTCTGTCATCTAGGAAGAGATCAAAGTAAAGCCGCTGTTCCTCCACATCGAGAGGAGCCAGATGAGGTGGTTCGGGCATCTGGTCAGGATGGCTCCCGGGCGCCTCTCTAGGTAGGTGTTTAGGGCACGTCCGACCGGTATGAGGCCACGGGGAAGACCCAGGACACGTTGGGAAGACTACGTCTCCCGGCTGTCCTGGGAACGCCTCGGGATCCCCCGGTGGGAGCTGGATAAAGTGGCTCGGATAAGTGGAAGAAATTGGATGGATGGGAATACAAGAAAAGTATGGACCTCTCCAGTCAAACTGACTTGCACATTGTGCAGACCAAGTGAGAGGGGGGTAATTTGCATCATTCTAATGATTCTGACTTCGAAGAACGAGCCTTTGGGTCGGAGTTTGGATGGGAAAAAAATGTGAAAGACTTAAGCTAAACGTGATCCCCAAAATCAGGAGCACCCTCAAGGGGAGAATGTCTGAGTTAGAACCTGTGGAAAAAACGAGAAAAAAGAAGCAAACCTGGCACTCCAAAACAAAAAAGGTCATTTGCTAATATTCTATTTTGCGTCCTCTTCTACTGATGTTTTCTTCAAGTTACATAATGTTAAATTTTTACTTATAATCTCGGAAAAACAACATTTATATCATGCCTGTCAGTAGAAATGTTCACATTTCAGCCTATAGGAATTACAGTTTGTTGCAGTAAATTGTAGATGGTTTTTTTTTATGTTTCACGCACACACACACACTAACTCCGGTTGTAGTCCAATAACTATTAAAAAACAGCTACTAAATACATCAGAAGACCCTCACAAGTATGTTACCCAAACGCCTCCCTAGGGAGGTGTTTAGGGCACGTCCGACCAGTAGGAGGCCACGGGGAAGACCCAGGACACGTTGGGAAGACTATGTCTCCCGGCTGGCCTGGGAAAGCCTCGGGATCCCCCGGGGGGAGCTGGACGAAGTGGCTCAAATAAGCAGAAGAAAATGGATGGACGGATGGGAATAGTAGGAAAGTATGGACCTCTCCAGTCCAACTGACTCGCACAAAATTGTGCAGACCAAGTGAGAGGAGGGTAATTTCATTCTAATGATTCTGACTTCGAAGAACGAGGGTTTGGGTCCAAGTTTAGATGGAAAAAAATGTGAAAGACTTAAAGGCCTACTGAAACCCACTACTACCGACCACGCAGTCTGATAGTTTATATTTCAATGATGAAATCTTAACATTGCAACACATGCCAATACGGCCGGGTTAACTTATAAAGTGTAATTTTAAATTTCCCGCTAAACTTCCGGTTGAAAACGTCTATGTATGATGACGTATGCGCATGACGTCAATCGTTGAAACGGAAGTATTCGGCCCCATTGAATCTAATACAAAAAGCTCTGTTTTCATCTCAAATTTCCACAGTATTCTGAACATCTGTGTTGGTGAATCTTTTGCAATTTGTTTAATGAACAATGGAGACTGCAAAGAAGAAAGTTGTAGGTGGGATCGGTGCATTAGCGGCGGACTACAGCAACACAACCAGGAGGACTTTGCGATGGATAGCAGACGCGCTAGCCGCCGACCTCACCCTGACTTTCTCCGTCTCCGGGCCGCCGACCGCATCTATGATCGGGTGAAGTCTTTTGTCGCTCTGTCGATCGCTGGAACGCAGGTGAGCACGGGTGTTGATGAGCAGATGAGGGCTGGCTGGCGTAGGTGGAGCGCTAATGTTTTTAGCATAGCTCTGTGAGGTCCCGTTGCTAAGTTAGCTTCAATGGCGTCATTAGCAACAGCATTGTTAAACTTCGCCAGCCTGGAAAGCATTAAAGGCCTACTGAAACCCACTACTACCGACCACGCAGTCTGATAGTTTATATATCAATGATGAAATCTTAACATTATAACACATGCCAATACGGCCGGGTTAACTTATAAAGTGACATTTTAAATTTGCCGCTAAACTTCCGGTTCGAAACGCCTCTGAGGATGACGTATGCGCGTGACGTAGCCCGGGGAACACGGGTATGCCTTCCACATTGAAGCCAATACGAAAAAGCTCTGTTTTCATTTCATAATTCCACAGTATTCTGGACATCTGTGTTCGTGAATCTGTTGCAATCATGTTCATTGCATTATGGAGAAAGAAGCTGAGCAAGCAAAGAAGAAAGTTGTCGGTGCGAAATGGACGTATTTTTCGAACGTAGTCAGCAACAACAGTACACAGCCGGCGCTTCTTTGTTTACATTCCCGAAAGATGCAGTCAAGATGGAAGAACTCGGATAACAGAGACTCTAACCAGGAGGACTTTTGACTTCGATACACAGACGCCTGTAGAGAACTGGGACAACACAGACTCTTACCAGGATTACTTTGATTTGGATGACAAAGACGCAGACGTGCTACTGTGAGTATGCAGCTTTGGCTTCTAAACATTTGATCGCTTGACCGTATGTGCGCAACTTTTTTTTGCGTATGTACGTAACTTTTTTTTAAATATATAAGCTTTATGAACCTTGGGTTAGGTGAACGGTCTTTTGGGCTGAGTGATTGTGTGTGTTGATCAGGTGTTTCAATTGTATTGGCGTGTTCTATGGAGCTAGGAGCTAGCATAGGAGCTAGGAGCTAGCATAACAAACACGCAGGTGTTTTTATGCAGGATTAATTTGTGGCATATTAAATATAAGCCTGGTTGTGTTGTGGCTAATAGAGTAAATATATGTCTTGTGTTTATTTACTGTTTTAGTCATTCCCAGCTGAATACCAGGTACCGTGAGTATGCAGCCTTGGCTGCTAAACATTTGATAGCTTGACCGTACGTGCGCGTCACGTACGTAACTTTTTAAAAATATATGAGCTTTATGAACCTTGGGTTAGGTGAACCGTCTTTTGGGCTGAGTGATTGTGTGTGTTGATCAGGTGTTTGAATTGTATTGGCGTGTTCTATGGAGCTAGGAGCTAGCATAGGAGCTAGGAGCTAGCATAACAAACACGCAGATGTTTTTATGCAGGATTAATTTGTGGCATATTAAATATAAGCCTGGTTGTGTTGTGGCTAATAGAGTAAATATATGTCTTGTGTTTATTTACTGTTTTAGTCATTCCCAGCTGAATACCAGGTACCGTGAGTATGCAGCCTTGGCTGCTAAACATTTGATAGCTTGACCGTACGTGCGCGTCACGTACGTAACTTTTTAAAAATATATAAGCTTTATGAACCTTGGGTTAGGTGAACGGTCTTTTGGGCTGAGTGATTGTGTGCGTTGATCAGGTGTTTGAATTGTATTGGCGTGTTCTATGGAGCTAGGAGCTAGCATAGGAGCTAGGAGCTAGCATAACAAACACGCAGGTGTTTTTATGCAGGATTAATTTGTGGCATATTAAATATAAGCCTGGTTGTGTTGTGGCTAATAGAGTATATATATGTCTTGTGTTTATTTACTGTTGTAGTCATTCCCAGCTGAATATCAGGTCACCCCCGGCTCTCACAGCATCTTCCCTATCTGAATAGCTTCAACTCCCCACTAGTCCTTCACTTGCACTTTACTCATCCACAAATCTTTCATCCTCGCTCAAATTAATGGGGAAATTGTCGCTTTCTCGGTCCGAATCTCTCTCACTTCATGCGGCCATCATTGTAAACAATAGGGAACTTTGCGTATATGTTCAACTGACTACGTCACGCTACTTCCGGTAGGGGCAAGCCTTTTTTTTATCAGATACCAAAAGTTGCAATCTTTATCGTCGTTGTTCTATACTAAATCCTTTCAGCAAAAATATGGCAATATCGCGAAATGATCAAGTATGACACATAGAAAAGATCTGCTATCCCCGTTTAAATAAAACAAATTCATTTCAGTAGGCCTTTAACCGTGTATTTACATGTCCATGGTTTAATAGTATTGTTGATTTTCTGTCTATCCTTCCAGTCTGGGGTTTATTTATTTTGTTTCTATCTGCATTTAAGCACGATGCTATCACGTTAGCTCCGTAGCTAAAGAGCTTCACCGATGTATTGTTGTGGAGATAACAGTCACTGTGAATGTCCATTTCGCGTTCTCGACTCTCATTTTCAAGAGGATTTAGTATCCGAGGTGGTTTAAAAAACAAATCCGTGATCCACAATAGAAGAAGGAGAGAGTGTGGAATCCAATGAACCCTTGTACCTAAGTTACGGTCAGAGCGAAAAAAGATACGTCCTGCACTGCACGCTAGTCCTTCACTTTCACGTTCCTCATCCACAAATCTTTCATCCTCGCTCAAATTAATGGGGTAATCGTCGCTTTCTCGATCCGAATCTCTCTCACTGCATTGAAAACAATAGGAAAATGTGAGCAGCCTTTCCTCCTGTGACGTCACGCTACTTCCGGTAGGGGCAAGGCTTTTTTTTATCAGAGACCAAAAGTTGCGAACTTTATCGCCGATGTTCTATACTAAATCCTTTCAGCAAAAATATGGCAATATCGCGAAATGATCAAGTATGACACATAGAATGGATCTGCTATCCCCGTTTAAATAAAAAAAAAATCATTTCAGTAGGCCTTTAAGCTAAACGTGATCCCCACAATCAGGAGCACCCTTAAGGCGGAGAACGTCTGAGTTAGAACTTGTGGATAAACTAAGCAAAAAGAAGCAAATCTGGCACTCAAAAACAATAGAGGGTCATCTAATATTCTATTTTGCGTCCTCTTCTATTGATGTTTTCGTCAAGTCACCTAATGTCAAATCGTCAATGTTTACTTACAAACTAGACAAAACAACATTTATATCATGCCTGTCAGTAGAAATGTTCACATTTCAGCCTACAGGAATTCCACTTTGTTGCAGTAAATTGTAGATGTTTTTTTAAGTTTGTTTTACGCACACACACACCAATTCCGGTTGTAGAACTATTAAAAAATAGCTACTAAATAAATCAGAAGTTCCTTGCAAGTTACTCAATACTTGAGTAGTTTTTTCCACAGACTACGTATTACACTTAGTCAAGTAGTACTTTTTACTTTTACTGTCATATTACTGCCCTTTCCAGCCAACTACAGTATGTGTATGCCAGGGGTGTCCAAACTTTTTCCACTGAGGGCCGCACACGGAAAAATTAAAGCATGCGGGGGCCATTTTGATATTTTTAATTTTCAAACCATAACAAAATATATGGATTTTGTTTGTTTTTTACCTTTAGGGCTCCCGGGGACCATAAAGGGTCTAAGTCATTAAAATGTTAAAAACAAGTCAAATTATTATTTTTTTTATTTATATAACACTTACAGTAAATCTGTACAGTATATCAACTTTAGGTTGATTTAAAGTTTAAAAAAACAAAAAGGTTTTATGCCTTTTCTGTCACAGATAACTTAGTTTTTTTATAATAAAACTGAACCATGCAGTATTTCCCCCACTGCCCAAAACATTCAGAAAGCAATGTTTGATGTGAAGTAATTAGAGCCTTAAAAATATCAATAATGCAGGACACCATTGATTTTAATTCATTATTATTTTTGAGTAATCATAGTGAAAAGATAAATAAAATCCCATTAAATATATTTGGGATTCAAAAGGTGCCCCACTCAGAAAGTGATACATTTTTATTAGTTTTTTCAACACTTAAGTTACGAGCTCAACTTCAGATATATCTGTCGATTTTACGTTTGAACTATTATTTTGTTTGTTTTATGCTCTTTTGTCAAATAAAATGTTGATGTTTCTGTATGGCAACCACACAATATATGCAATATTTCCCACATTAAACATTTTAAAGTGAAATATTTGAAATAATTGGAGTTTTGAATAGGTCAATAATTCATTATAACATTGATTTTTTTTTTTTTTTTTTGGAGCAATGACAAAAAAAGAAAAAAGAAAGATAGACAAAAGAAAAAAAAAAGCCTGCATGGTAGCTTTGTGTCAACATTGCAACTTTTTCTAGTTAGATTTCACTTCATTCCACTTTTTCAAATGTTTTTTTAATTTTTGCAATAGCATTTCCAGAATGTGTGGCGGGCTGGTAAACAATTATCTGCGGGCCGCAAATGGCCCCCGGGCCGCACTTTGGACACCCCTGATGTATGCACTGGTTTTCATCACAGCCAATAATTTGCTTTGTTTGTTCTGAAATGAATGTGAGTAATGCCTGAGTCCCACTCCTATGTTCAGCCATAGAGTTACAGAGTCACTTCATTAATGGACTCATTTGCATACAAAAAAGCTGTTTGCAGCAGCAGTTATTAGACATAATGGAAAGCAGATGATGAATCCAAGGGATGCAATTTCACTTTAATATTTGACTTTCATCCGCGACAAGGAGAAAAGGGGCATTTGTTTACTTAGTGCCCCACGGCGTCCATCTCAAAGCGGAGAAAACCGGCAGTGATGGCTATTGTAGATTGAGGATTTGGATCTGTTCTCAGAGCAGTGATTCATTTGAGGTCGTTTTCAGTGAATGGCAGCTTGGTAAATCTGCTAGAGTCCACGTGAAAGGGCTTGTTTTCTTTCTGCGTCTCCCAAAAGACAAATATTTCTGATCTAACCTAAGGGCCACCTAAAACTATATCGCATACCTCTGGGTTTTGAACAACCTCTGCTGTTGCTCTACGAGCTATCTTTGAAATAAAGCATGATGGTAGGTCAGGTGTCTCCGTAAACCACCTCCAGGGACACGTCTGCAGTTCTACCTTTCCCCTCTGCGTTAAAGCAATAGGCAGCTATTGATTCCCTGTGAATGTTCTCTGTACCTGGGAGTCAAACACATCTCAGCGTTAGCACACATCCCAATTGTATCTGCAACACGTCCTATGCAGAGAGCTTTGTCTCTACATAAGCAGAATCATTATTGAGATTCTGTCTATTGCACTGAACGCATGTGTACATTTGGGCAAAAACGAGCTAACAAAACAGAAAGCCAATAGCCTCAAGGCGCACCTCGCACTGATATATCGATACGACTCTATGAGGACATGTGCGGTAAGGTTACATTTTAAATGCTAATACTGGAGCAATGTTTGAAGCCACATGTGTCAAACTCAAGGCCCGGGGGCCAGATCTGGCCCGCGACATCATTTTATCTGGCCCGCAAACACCTGGAAATGATATGTGTACTTAAAATGAAAAAAGTAAATTACATTTAGTGAGAATATATTGACAACAAATATATATGTACTGCTTGAAATTGCATACCTTTTAAACTTTAATAGTCTCCAATATTGCAACAAATATTACATTATATTTTAATACTTTCCAAACATTTTTTTGTCTAAATAAAAATAAATACGAATACTTAACTTTACAGCAAACTACCCATCAAATTAATAAAAAGGACAATAAATGTTATGTTGTTCTTTACAGAATATTACTGTAAATTGAAAAAAAACACAACTGTATTTTTCGGACCGTAGGGTGATGAATGGTCTATTTTTTATCTATTTTCATACAAAAGGTGCACCGGATTATAAGGCGCATTAAAGGGGTAATTTTATTATTATTGTTTGTAAATGTAAAAGACTTCCTTGTGGTCTACATAACATGTAATGGTGGTTATTTGATCATCTTCCAGTCGCTTTCTGACAGTCTCTTCAGGATGCCCCGTTTTGTGAGCGGTTTTATTTACGTGCGTCCACTTTGTTGTAGCGGTGTGGCGTGCAAGGACGGGAGTGGAAGAAGTGTTGTCACGGCTCGAGCGCATTCCAGTGCGCATTCATCTGCGCGCTGCCCTGAGCGCACCTCCAAGCGCGCCACTCCTGCGGCAGCCAGCGGCTGCAATCAATCAGCAATCTGCACACCTGTCGCTGATGAGCTCCCTAGGCTTCTTAGGCCAGTGCAAACCTGCATTCCGGGCCAGAACGTAGTTTCCTGTTTCGTACAGTAAGCCAACTCGTGTCAAGCTCTATGCTCCCTCTCTCTGTGTTTTCTCCTCGTCCGTGTTTCATTTGTCCCGTGTTCCTGTGTCGTTCCAGCAGCATTCATCCGTTCCCTGACGACGAGCTGTGTGTCTAGTCTCCCCATATTCCTTTCTGCATACTTGCCAACCTTGAGACCTCCGATTCCGATTCCGAGAGGTGGGGGTTGGGTGGGGCGTGGTCGGGGGTGGGGCGGGGGCGGAGCAGGGGTGTGGTTAGGGCGTGGTTAAGAGCGGAGGAGTATATTTACAGCTAGAATTCACCAACTCGAGTATTTCATATATATTTTATATATTTATATATATATATATATATATGAAATTCACTGAAAGTCAAGTATTTCACACACATATATATATATATATATATATATATATATATATATATATATATATATATATATATATATATATATATATATATATATATATATATATTTATTTTATTATACATATAAATAAAATAAATACTTGAATTTCAGTGTTATCCAGTAGATGGCAGTATTGTCCTGTTTAAGAGTGTCACAACATTGCTGTTTACAGCATACAAACTGCTTTACGGTAGACGAAAACGTGACTGCTGTTGTTGTGTGTTGTTACCGCGCTGGGAGGACGTTAATGAAACTGCCTAACAATAAACCCACATAAGAAACCAAGAACTCGCCCTCGATCATTCTACAGTTATAACGTGATTGGGCAGGCACGCTGTTTATATTGTGGGAAAGCAGACGTGAAAACAGACTGTCGCCGCTGTCCCCACTCAGGTCCGCATGGAGCTGGAGGGGGCGTGGCCTCCAGCTCCGGCTGAATTCCGGGAGATTTTCGGGAGAAAATTTCTTCCGGGAGGTTTTCGGGAGAGGCGCTGAATTCCGGGAGTCTCCCGGAAAATCCGGGAGGGTTGGCAAGATTGGGTTCCCTGGCTGCCCCTTTTTGGATCTCGACCTACCGCCTGGACACGGACTCTGATGCCTCGCTCCTGCCTTTGACCTCACGCCTACCCACGGACCTCCGAGCTTGCTTTGCCCCCTTGGACTTCCGCCCCTAGCTCAACACTCCTGGTAACATTCAGCTAATAACTACACATATTCGCACACCACACATATTTAGATTAGTTTCACACTTTATTTGTTATTGTATATATAAATAAATAGAGCTACAACGACGTCCTTGGATCTGAATAAGTTGTAGTCCGTGCCGACACCGTAGTCGATAAGCTTCTTCTTTTTCTCTATCTTCTTGTGATGGGACATTCATCCATAAAGTAGTGTAAAGTTCTTACTTACTGTATATCTGTCAGTAAACTCGCCATGAAAGCACTAAAACATACCGGTGTAGTGAGTTTACATTATTCACCCAAGAAACTTTAGTTATTAGAGAGTTCCGGTCGGAAGTTTTTTCACGGGACACATTTCGGGCGTTGTCGTTGCACTAGTGAGCCACGGATGAGGAGATGCTGCTCCGTTATTGATTGAAGTAAAGTCTGAATGTCATTAAAACAGTTAGCTCCATCTTTTGACACTTCTTCCACCCCCGTCCTTGCACGCTACACCGCTAGGGATGATGTTTGATAAGGAATTATCGAGTTCGAGCCTATTATCGAATCCTCTTATCGAACCGATTCCTTATCGATTCTCTTATCGAGTCCAGATAAGTTGTTGTATATGGAAAAAAACACACAATATTTGGTTTAACAAAAGCTCACTTTTATTATATAATAAAAAAATAAAATCTAATAAATAAATAAATATTGACTGTTACCCACCTAAAAAAATAAAATAAAATAAATAAATATTGACTGTTGTTACCCAAAGTATATTAAGTGGGATTTTTCAGAGAAACAAATATATACAGTAACACAAAAACAACCTGTCTCTGTGATCACTATAGGAGTATAAATAATAATATAGTGTTAAATAAAATCAGTCCCTTGGGCACAAAACTGAAAATAATACAGCTCTCCAAAAAGTGCACTTCTGCTGCTATTTGACATAACTGTTTGTTATGATGCTTTGACATTTTTGCACTTTATTTCTTTATTGAAAGAACATTCTATGAAGAGGAAAGTTGTTTGCAAATGTGGTTACAATGCTAATAAATGAAAAGTTAAAGCTAAAAAAAGAAATACACTTTATTGAGTTAACATTATTTCTTTATGGGGGAAAAATGTTATGAGCTAGAGAATATAACAACTACACTACCCAGCATGCAACGGGAGTTACGAGCATGCGCGGTAGCCCCGAAAAGTGTTGCATGTTGCCACGCTGTGAAAGTAAACGTCAAGAACTCAGCCAACACGCCTCGTCTGCATTATTTACAATTAGACAGACAACACATCTACAGTGTGATTTTGTTTTGTTTACAAGGAAAGAAAAACAAAAGTTAAAAAAGAGAGATATGTTGTATATATATGTATGTGCTGCGGTTGTTTCAAGAACGTTGCGACAGCTGCCGTAAAGGAGGTGCGTTGCTATGTTTCCGGTTGGTCGTAAAAGTGTTCGTCATGTGTTTTACCCTGCTAAAATCTCTCAGTAAAGTTATTCGATGGATTATAGCTTTTGTTTTGAACTTTATTACACCTTGGAGCGCTTTTTCCCGTCCATTGTTTTCCTGCTTTTGCTATCTGCGCCTAATGACTGAGCTACGTGACGTCATTTATTGTGATGTCCCACGGAGCATTTCTGGTCGGGACGGGATTCGAATAAAGAATCAACTCTTTTCCTTTACTATAGTGGTCTCGATAACGGGAACCGGTTCTCAAAAAGGGATTCGAGTCAGAGGACTCGGTTCTTTTCTTATCAAACAACCGGGAAAACCGGTTTCGAGTATCATCCCTATACACCGCTACAACAAAGGTGACGGGGAGAAGAGGCTGTCCAAGTGGAGGCACGTAAATAAGACCGCCCACAAAACGGCGCATCCGGAAGAGACTGTCAGAAAGTGACTTGAAGATGGTCTGTCAAACATCATCTATGCAACATTTTGACCAAATAACTAATGTTATGTAGACCACAAGAAAGTCTTTTACATTCAGAAAAAAATAATAGTATGGCCCCTTTAATGCGCCTTATAATCCGGTGCACCTTTTGTATGAAAATAGACCTGAATAGACCCGCTCATCGGCAGTGCGCCTTATAATCCGGTGCGCCCTGTGGTCCGGAAAACACGGTATACATACAAAGCAGCTGTGTTTCCCCTTTAACAAACCAAAATGTATTAGTAAAGATTTTCTGTCTTGTCCTTCTTAAATCTAATTCCTTCTGTGAAAAGAAACATGTTTGTCTCCACCTAACTTTTGATGAGCGATGTCGTTCCCAATTGGCCTGACGTCTGAAAGCAATATGTTTGAAATTGCTTTTAGGAGCAAATAAGAGTGCAGAGAATGCAAGACAAAGCAAGGAAGACCTCTAACCAGCTAGCAGCTATCGATCCATGTTGAATAGGGCCACATTGTCATGGCACCGCATAGTGGTTTTGGGCGAGACCCCAGGCTGTAGAGATGGCAGGTGCAGTGCAGAAGGGCACACCATGAAAATGAGTCAATGAGTCTGACAGGCCTTTCCCTATGTAAAGGTCATGTCTTGTGCATGTGGTGTTTGGCATGAATAAGTGCATGTAAAAATTATATTAATAAATGACAAGGTGCATCATACGAAATGCTATCGCAAAATGGATTTCTAGCCCCTTAATGCTCAGTCTCTGATAAATATTTAAACATTCAAAACATTCACAAAGTCCTCCATGATGTGTTGTGTTAGTGCTGTGCAAGTCAGCAGGTATATTGGGATGGAATCCCTGCTGAATATGTTTCAGGAAAATATGTTTCAATGATGTAAAATGTGGTACTTTGCGATAAAAAATAAGATAGTATGAATTTGTTCTGGTACAAAATCAGCATCAAATTTGAGTTGGATGAAAACATTTGAAACAAGTTTCACATGTGTGGAGGATCAAAATGAACCGTTCTGAATAGTGATCAGCGGCAATCCAGATGAGGTGTGGAGAACAGTGGCAAAGTCGCCGCAAGACAAAAACCAAAACAGGAAGTGGAACAAAAACACGAACGCTAGACAAGAAGACCCAGTAAAATTGTCACGCGGGTCGTGACACATATTTGACATTTTCCATAAAAAGAAGATAACATGCACCAACCATGTTTGTGCACAAGCAGGTTTAGTTTTGTATGTGGCCCAAATCAGTTTGTTTCTTTAACATAATCATTTATGAAATGAACATTCTTTTGATTCTTAGTACATGTTGTTTAAATTAAATGATGTTCTAGACCGGGGGTCGGCAACCCGCGGCTCTAGAGCTGCATGCGGCTCTTTAGCGCCGCCCTAGTGGCTCTCTGGAGATTTTTCAAAAATGTATGAAGAATGGAAAAAAATGAGGGGAAAAAATGTATTTTTTTGTTTTAGTATGGTTTCTGTAGGAGGACAAACATGACACAAACCTCCCTAATTGTTATAAATCACTGTTTATATTAAATATGCTTCACTCATTCGAGTATTTGGCGAGCGCCGTTTTTTCCTACTTATTTTGGCGGTCCTTGAACTCACCGTATAGTTTGTTTCCATGTATAAATTTCTCCGACTTTCTAGGACGTGTTTTATGCCTCTTTTTCTGTCTCATTTTGTCCACCACACTTTTAACGTTGGGCATGAGTGCACAAAGGTGAGTTTTGTTGATGTTATTGACTTGTGTGGAGTGCTAATCAGACATATTTAGTCACTGCATGACTGCAAGCTAATCGATGCTAACATGCCATTTAGGCTAGCGATATGTACATATTGCATCATTATGCCTCATTTGTAGCTATATTTGAGGTCATTTAGTTTCCTTTAAGTCCTCTTAATTACATTTATAGCTCATGACACATGTAATATGGCTTTTAATTTTTTGCGGCTCCAGACAGATTTGTTTTTGTATTTTTGGTCCAATATGGCTCTTTCAACATTTTGGGTTGCCGACCCCTGTTCTAGACCAAGGATGCCCATTACATCGATGGCGGAGGGTGTGTCAGTCCATCGTCAGCCAGGCATTAAAAAAATAGACCTAAAAATTTAGCGATCATCAATCTTCACCAAAACGTCACTTTCTTCACTTGTTTGACATTCACGGCACCCGAGGGTCTTGTGAGATGACGCTGGCTGCTGCCAGATCATTATTAAGAAAAAATGACCGACAGGAAGGTGAGAAACCCTTTTTTATATCAACAGACTCTCGCGCCGTACCTGCCGTCAGAACTCTAAAGACCGACTGCACAGTTCCTGTCTTCACAATAAAAGCCCTGCTTCGTCCTGCCTGCGCTAACAGAATAAGAGTCTCACAAAGCTAGCGCAAACAAGCTGGCAAGCTACGGAGTTTGTCGCCAATGTATTTCTTGTAAAGTGTATAAAAAGGAGTATGGAAGCTGGACAAACAAAAAGCAACCACTTTCATGTGGTATTGGACAGAAAGGAGGACTTTTTTTTCTCCTCCATTTGAAAATGTGGACATTATCATCACTACTGTCTGATTCCAATCAATGCAAGTCATCAGAATCAGGTCATACACCAACTTATATTCTTGTCCTAATGAAAGAAAAGAATGTTAAACATGCTTGTATTATCATTAAACACATTTAACTTGTTAACAAAAACCTCTCTTTCATAAATAAATCAATTTAAATGATGTATATATAAATGATGTAGATCCCCTCCACCTGGTCAATTGAAAAGTAGCTCGCCTGCAGAAAAAGTGTGGGCACCCCTGTTCTAGATTGTTAAATACTAGAGTATCAAATCAAAGACTGGGCGGTTGCGAAATGCATTAATGAACCGAATCTGTTGACTGGCTCTTCAACAAAGGATTGGGATGTTGCAGTGATTTATTTTAACGTAACAGTGAAGAAACATTTACATGTAAAATGACATTTCGTTTTTGTAAGCCAGGGCGGGAAACACAGCGGCTTTGTGCAAATCATTTGCAGTCTGTACTTTTTGAGTGGTAAGGGGTCTCCGCTCTGCTGGCGCAGCAGCAGCACCACCAGCTGCAGCTGAGCCCTCGTGAGTGCTTTGGAACGGGGCGAGTGCTCACGGCAGCACCCGCCACTGCTCGCCGAGGACAGTAACTGCAGCGTGCTTTCACCTCACAGTCTCCGAGAAACAAGAAAAGTCTTCAATAACACCGGAAAAAGCCGCCAAGTGGACATGAAAAGTCACAGTATTTACACACATTGAAGTCCCATCTTAAAACTCATTTGTATACACTAGCCTTTAAATAGACCCCCTTTTAGAGCAGTTGATCTGCCGTCTCTTTTCTGCTCTGCCCCTTCTCTTGCGTGGAGAGGTTATTAGGTGACCACTGATGAGGCGCTGGCTGTTTAAAGTTTTTGTGAGTTTTTTCTTGCTCTGATTTGGGATCTGATTTGTGCAGCCCTTTGAGACACTTGTGATTAAAGGCCTACTGAAAGCCACTACTACCGACCACACAGTCTGATAGTTTATATATCAATGATGAAATCTTAACATTGCAACACATGCCAATACGGCCGGGTTAACTTATAAAGTACAATTTTAAATTTCCCGCGAAATATTCTGCTGAAAACGTCTCGGTATGATGACGTTTGCGCGTGACGTCACGGATTGTAGGGGACATTTTGGGACAGCATTGTGGCCAGCTATTAAGTCGTCTGTTTTCATCGCAAAAATCCACAGTATTCTGGACATCTGTGTTGGTGAATTTTTGCAATTTTTTTAATGAACAATGAAGACAGCAAAGAAGAAAGCTGTAGGTGGGATCGGTGTATTAGCGGCCGGCTGCAGCAACACAACCAGGAGGACTTTGAGTTGGATAGCAGACGCGCTACCGTGAGTACGCAGCTTTGGCTTCCAAACATTTGATCGCTTGCCCGTAGGTGCGCCACCGCTATGTGCATGTTGCGTATGTAACTTTGGGGAAATATATGTGCTGTATGAACTTTGCGGAGGTGAACGGTACTTTGGGCTGTGGGATTGAGTGTGTTGTGCGGGTGTTTGAGTTGTATTGGTGGGTTATATGGACGGGAGGGGGGAGGTGTTTGTTATGCGGATTAATTTGTAGCATATTAAATATAAGCCTGGTTGTGTTGTGGCTAATAGAGTATATATATGTTAAATTAAAGAGTTAAAGTACCAATGATTGTCACACACACACTAGGTGTGGTGAAATGTGTCTTCTGCATTTGACCCATCCCCTTGTTCACCCCCTGGGAGGTGAGGGGAGCAGTGAATCATTTTGGTGATTTAACCCCCAATTCCAACCCTTGATGCTGAGTGCCAAGCAGGGAGGTAATGGGTCCCATTTTTTTTATAGTCTTTGGTATGACTCGTCTTGTGTTTATTTACTGTTTTAGTCATTCCCAGCTGAATATCAGGTCCCACCCGCCTCTCACAGCATCTTCCCTATCTGAATCGCTTCCACTGCCCTCTAATCCTTCACTCTCACTTTCCTCATCCACAAATCTTTCATCCTCGCTCAAATTAATGGGGTAATCGTCGCTTTCTCGGTCCGAATCGCTCTCGCTGCTGGTGGCCATGATTGTAAACAATGTGCAGATGTGAGGAGCTCCACAACCTGTGACGTCACACTACTTCCGGTACAGGCAAGGCTTTTTTTATCAGCGACCAAAAGTTGCGAACTTTATCGTCGATGTTCTCTACTAAATCCTTTCAGCAAAAATGTGGCAATATCGCGAAATGATCAAGTATGACACATAGAATGGACCTGCTATCCCCGTTTAAATAAGAAAATGTCATTTCAGTAGGCCTTTAAGGGCTTGTGAAGGTCTTCCGGGGTTATTTTGTACCAACAGGATCACGACACACCCCTCTGAGGCAGAGTTACAATAGTCTTTTTATTCTTTTTCCTTTACAAAGTCTCTGTTGCTTTTCAACAGTCTTTATGTGTGTTGCTCTCTCCGTGCTTTCCAGCCATCTCTGGCTCCTCTCACTCCCCCGTCAGCCCCGCTCATGGTCTCCGACGCTGCTAATGAAGGAACAGGTGATTAGATAACTCTTTCCAGCTGAGATATCCACTCACCTGTCTGCTGCTTCATGGCCAGCACCTGCACACGCCCTGCCTGCAGGGAACGCGTGGACCACGCCCCTTCCACAGGGCTATATAAATAAACTTTGATTGATTGATTTAGCGACAAAGTGTGGGTGACAGGAAGAAAACCTCCGGGTTGAAGTACAAAACCCAGAAGCAGTGAAGTTGTCACGTTGTGTAAATGGTGAATAAAAAAAGAATACAATGATTTGCAAATGCTTTTCAACTTATATTAAATTGAATAGACTGTAAAGACAATAATGTTGGAACTGAGAAACATATTTTTTGGGAAATAATCATGAATTTAGAATTTAATGGCAGCAACACATTGAAACAAGTTGTCACAGGGGCATTTTTACCACTGTGTTACATGGCCTTTCCTTTTAACAACACTCAGTAAACGTTTGGGAACTGAGGAGACACATTTTTTAAGCTTATCAGGTGGAATTTTTTCCCATTCTTGCTTGATGTACAGCTTAAGTTGTTCAACAGTCTGGGGTCTACGTTATCGTATTTTAGGCTTCATATTGCGGCACACATTTTCAAAGGGAGACAGGTCTGGACTACAGGCAGGCCAGTCTAGTACCTGCACTCTTTTACTATGAGGCCATGCTGTTGTACCACGTGGTTTGGCATTGTTTTGCTGAAATAAGCAGGGATGCAACATATGTTGCTCCAAAACCTGTATGTACCTTTCAGCATTAATGGCGCCTTCACAGATGTGTAAGTTACCCATGTCTTGGGCACTAATACACCCCCATACCATCACAGATGCTGGCTTTTCAACTTTGCGCCTATAACAATCCGGATGGTTCTTTTGCTCTTTGTTCCGGAGGACACGACGTCCACAGTTTCCAAAAACAATTTGAAATGTGGACTCGTCAGACCACAGAACACTTTTCCACTTTGCATCAGTCCATCTTAGATGAGCTAAGGCCCAGCGAAGCCGGCTGCGTTTCTGGGTGTTGTTGATAAATGGCTTTGTCTTTGCATAGTATAGTTTTAACTTGCACTTACAGATGTAGTGACAAACTGTAGTTACTCACAGTGGTTTTCTGAAGTGTTCCTGAGCCCATGTGGTGATATCCTTCACACACTGATGTCGCTTTTTGATGCAGTACTGCCTGAGAGATCGAAGGTCACGGACATTAAATGTTGTTTTTTTAGCCTTGCTGCTTACGTGCAGTGGTTTCTTCAGATTCTCTGAACCTTTTGATGATATTACAGACCATAGATGGTGAAATCCCTAAATGCCTTGCAATAGCTGGTTGAGAAATGTTGTTCTTAAACAATTTACTCAGGTATTAGTTGACAAAGTAGTGACCCTCGCCCCATCCTTGTTTGTGAAGGATGACTGATGACTGAGCATTTCATGGAAGCTGCTTTTATACCCAATCAGGACACCCACCTCTTCCCAATTAGCCTGTTCACCTGTGGGATGTTCCAAATAAGTGTTTGATGAGCATTCCTCAACTTTCTCAGTCTTTTTTGCCACTTGTGCCAGCTTTTTTGAAACATGTTGCAGGCAACAAATTCCAAATGAGCTAATATTTGCAAAAAATAACAAAGTTTACCAGTTCGAACGTGAAGTATCTTGTCTTTGCAGTCTATTCAATTGAATATAGGTTGAAAAGGATTTGCAAATCATTGTATTCTGTTTTTATTTACCATTTACACAACGTGCCAACTTCACTGGTTTTGGATTTTGTAACTTGAAATTGCTTTGTATGAGACTCTAGAGCCCAGGGGCCGTACTTATCAAGCTTCTTAGAATTACTCCTAAGAAGTCTGCTAAGAGTTGATTTAAGAGTAAATAAATTCTTCGCTGAAAGCTGCACTTAAAAGTTAGTTATCAAGCGTCTTACTCACACTTTCAGCGAAGTGTAGGACTGAATCTTAAGTGTCACACTCAGAGCTGAATTACGACATTACTATGTGCCGTAAACGGAATTTTAGGTGATGTCATTTCTGTGTCCATAGAAATGACCAATCACGGAAGGGAATCCGTTGTCTAAGAATAAAGAAATATCTTGGAAATATTTAAGTGGACAATGGGAGTGTATATTTTGACAATACACTACAAAATAATACAAAACAAACTAGTCCCCGCCGGCACTCACGCTACCGCTCCCTCTCTTCTATCGCCCACACACTCACTGACGTCACTCACCTCACGGCCACACACATACGCTACTGTCATAACATTTTCTTTCCAATTCATTAATTAGGCAACTAATTTGAAACTGGTGTGGGTGGCTCTATATATACTAGCCCACTGCAGACACATGCAGAAATCAACAAGGAATCGAAAAGTATTAAATCTGTGACAAAAATAATATCCGCTCTGTCTAAACGATACCGTTTGATCAGCTGCTCGTCATCAAAAAAAAAACACATTGTTCCGTTCCCTGAACGTTCGCGCACGTCTCTCTCGCCTCAGTGCCATCCCCTGCTGGCAACTCCTAACCACTTAAGACACCTCTGAAGGTCTCTTAAATATCGTGGGGAGTAGGAGTGATTCTTAGACTTAAGAACGTTGATAAAAAGCTTTTATTCTTAAGTTTGAGAGTAGGACTAAATTTCGCAAATTCTCAAGACTTAAGTGTAAAATGGCACTCTAAGAAGCTTGATAAGTACGGCCCCAGATCTTTATTTAAGACTTTTGTGTAGCTTCACTTCCGTATTGAATATTGGATTTTTTCACCTTTTAATAGCTTGAAAGTGTTTAAACTAAATGCAAGATGGAAACGATTTTCACTTTCATGCCAGACTATTCATTTATATTCGCCTTAGCAGCCCAACTTGCTCAAACCCAGATTTGGTGCTTGATTAGCGTAGCGTCCTTGTGTTTCACATTTGACCTCGGTCTTCAGACTTGAACACAGAAGCAGAACAGATGGAGACTCGCCGTTTTCAAAAAACAAAAAAACAAAGAAAGAAAAAAGCCATTTCCAGTTTGGCCTTGACGACAGCCTCCAAAGATGACAAACCTCCAGAGGGAGACAAAAGACGCGTATGCAGTGAAATTAATGATTTACCCTGGATGCTTGCCACTGCACTTCTCCGAGTGTCTTTCCTTCATTTTCTCTGACCTGCTGGCAGGGAAATAGCAGTCACAGATTTGCACACGGCCATAAGCAGGCATAAGAATACGTGTGGAGCCATCTGTTAGCACGGAGCAAACTAACATGCCAAATGTACACTATATTGCCAAAAGTATTTGTCCAGCCATCCAAATGATGAGAATCAGGTGTCCTAATCACAGGTGTATAAAATCAAGCACTTAGGCATGGAGACTGTTTCTACAAACATTTGTGAAAGAATGGGCCGCTCTCAGTTATTTCCAGCGTGGAACTGTCATAGGATGCCACCTGTGCAACAAATCCAGTCGTGAGATTTCCTCGCTCCTAAATATCCCAAAGTCAACTGTCGGCTTTATTATAAGAAAATTGAAGAGTTTGGGAACAACAGCAACTCAGCCACCAAGTGGTAGGCCACGTAAACTGACAGAGAGGGGTCAGCGGATGCTGAAGTGCATAGTGCAAAGACTTTCTGCACAGTCAGTTGCTAAAGAGCTCCAAACTTCATGTGACCTTCCAATTAGCCCATGTACAGTACGCAGAGAGCTTCATGGAATGAGTTTCCATGGCCGGGCAGCTGCATCTAAGCCATACATCACCAAGTCCAATGCAAAGCGTGGGATTCAGTGGTGTAAAGCAGTGGTCCCCAATCACCGGGCCGAGGCCAGGTAGCGGTCCGTGGATCGATTGGTACCGGGCCGCACAAGAAATAAATTTAAAAAAAATATATTATTATTATTTTTTTTTATTAATTATTTTTTTATTTATTAAATCAACATAAAAAACACAAAATACACTTACAATTAGTGCACCAACCCAAAAAACCTTCCTCCCCCATTTACACTCATTCACACAAAAGGGTTGTTTCTTTCTGTTATTAATATTTCTGGTTCCTACATTGTATATCAATATAGATCAATACGGTCTGCAGGGATACAGTCCGTAAGCACACATGATTGTATTTTTTATGACAAAAAAAAATAAAAATAAATTAAAAACATACCCCGCCCCCGGTTTGCGGGACAAATTTTCAAGCGTTGACCGGTCCGCAGTTACAAAAAGGTTGGGGACCACTGGTTTAAAGCACGTCACCACTGGGCTCTAGAGCAGTGGAGACACTTTCTCTGGAGTGATGAGTCATGCTTTTCCATCTGGCAATCAGATGGACCAGTCTGGGTTTGGAGGTTGCCAGGAGAATGGTACATTTTGGACTGCAATGTGCCAAGTGTGAAATTTGGTGGAGGAGGAATTATGGTGTGGGGTTGTTTTTCAGCAGTTGGGCTTGGCCCCTTGTTATGAAAGGTGAAAGGAACTTTGAATGCTCCAGGATACCAAAACATTTTGGACAATTCCATGCTCGCAACCTTGTGGGAACAGTTTGGAACGGGCCCCTTCCTCTTCCAACATGACTGTGCACCAGTGCACAAAGCAAGGTCCATAAAGACATGGATGACAGAGTCTGGTGTGGATGGACTTGACTGGCCTGCACAGAGTCCTGACCTGAACCCGATAGAACACCTTTGGGATGAATTGGAACGGAGACTGAGAGCCAGGCCTTCTCGACCAACATCAGTGTGTGACCTCACCAATGCGCTTTTGGAAGAATGGTGGATAAATTCCTATAAACACACTCCCCAACATTGTGGACAGCCTTCCCAGAAGAGTTGAAGCTGTAATAGCTGCAAAAGGTGGACCGACATCATATTGAACCCTATGGGTTAGGAATGGGATGGCACTTCAAGTTCATACGTGAGTCAAGGCAGGTGGCCAAATACTTTTGGCAATATAGTGTATGCCGCTTTGTATTTATTATCAATACAGCTAGTATGATTTCATCTCACTAAGTTGTCTCAGTGTTGTTGATACAGCAAATGTTTTGCTAGCTTTATCGCTACCTCCCTGAATGCTCTGCACACAGACTCAGTCCTGTCCGTGCACAACCGCTTTGCATGCGCTTGACATTTCTCCAGCACCCAGAGGAACCCAGCTTGAATATGCACTTATTGTCAGAGACTGAGTCCAAACAACACGAGTCACCTTTCTTTTGGACTAAGCAATCAGTCTGGTCAGGCATGATCCTTTTGAAAACGCTTCAGGTGTACCATCTTTTCCGTACAGTTCTTGCCGATATTTTGGCTCTCCATGAATAAATAATGCAGGGCTTTTATGAGTGTGACAGCCCCGAGTCAAGTCACACCGGGAAGGCTGGATGCACGTGTCTCCATGTTTGTGTAAGCGTGTGTGTCTGCACTTGCGATGGATGCAGCTGGACTGGATGTATTATTGATGTGCTGTTTGCACTTCCAGGGAGTTGCAGTCTCATCACAGTTTGCCAGGGGATTAACAGACTCAGAAAAGCAAACCAGGGAAATGGCGAGAAGGTACGGAGCACATCCCTCAACCAAATCCCGCCGCCTTACCCAGAAATGAGCTTTCACGTCACAGGGGTGAGGAAAAAAGGAGATGGTATGAGACATCCAACCGAGACGGGCCAGAGTAGACTTATTGAGCACTTTGCTACAGTGCTGCACTTTACAAATGAAGTACATTTGGGATGATATTCCACATGATTACACGGGCTGCTGCGAGATGCTCGGCCATTATGCTGGAGCGAGTCGTTCCCTTTCATTGACTGTGAGGACGCTTCCTCACAGTAAACACACAAACTATCTACTCCAGGTTGAGTCTTTGAAAAATACCTTGCAATCCTGACATCCACTATTGGCCCTTAAAGGGGAACTGCTCCTTTTATTTGGAATTTTGCCTATCGTTCACAATCATTATGAAAGACACAAAGACGTTCGATTCTGGCCATATATAGAGCCCCTAAAAAAACATCCAAAGCCCTCCATTAGGGTTTTATATACAGGACAGGACAAAAGTTTGGACACACCTTCTCATTTCAATGCATTTTCTTTATTTTCATGACTATTTACATTGTAGATTGTCACTGAAGGCATCAAAACTTGATTGATTGATTGAGGCTTTTATTAGTAGGTTGCACAGTGAAGTACATATTCCGTACAATTGACCACTAAAGGGTAACACCCGAATATTTCAACTTGTTTAAGTCGGGGTCCACTTAAATTGATTCATGATACAGATATATACCATCAATATATGCTATCATCATAATACAGTCATCTCACAAGATAATCACATTGAATTATTTACAATCCGGGGGGGGGGGGGGGGGGGGGTTAGGTTGGGGGGGGGGGGGGGGGGGTTAGGTTTCGTTGTTATCATCAGTCATCAACAATTGAGAACAGAGAAATGGATATTGGAACAGTGTAGGTCTGACTTGGTAGGATATGGACAGCAAGTAGTGGACATAGAGAGAGAGAGAGAGAGAGAGAGAGAGAGAGAGAGAGAGAGAGAGAGAGAGAGAGAGAGAGAGAGAGAGAGAGAGAGAGAGAGAGAGAGAGAGATCAGAAGGCATAAGAAAAAGTATCTGCATTTGATTGTTTACATTTGATTATTAACAATCCGGGGAGGGTTTTAGTTTAGGGTTGTAACTGCCTGGAGGTGAACTTTTATTGCGGTTTTGAAGGAGGATAGAGATGCCCTTTCTTTTATACCTGTTGGGAGCGCATTCCACATTGATGTGGCATAGAAAGAGAATGAGTTAAGACCTTTGTTAGTTCGGAAGTGAAGTGAAAACAACACCTGTGAAGTGAAAACCATTTCAGGTGACTACCTCTTGAAGCTCATCAAGAGAATGCCAAGAGTGTGCAAAGCAGTAATCAGAGCAAAGGGTGGCTATTTTGAAGAAACTACAATATAAAACAGGTTTTCAGTTATTTCACCTTTTTTTTTGTTAAGTACATAACTCCACATGTGCTCATTCATAGTTTTGATGTGACAATCTACAATGTAAATAGTCATGAAAATAAAGAAAACACTTTGAATGAGAAGGTGTGTCCAAACTTTTGGCCTGTACTGTACATGATGTAAGTATATATGTATTGTAGTAACATCTATAATAACATTTAATGTTTACGTATTTTGATCATTTTAAGCGTACACGGCAAGGAGAGCTTTGACCTCCTTTACGGTCTATTTATCCCTGGCTGTGTCCAATTTTCCTGTTGCTGTTGTGATCTCGTAAACAACTGGAAATGGCGGGTCTGTATTGTGGCTAGGAGAAGCGCATATCCGGCAAGGGGCGTAGCTCGTCTGTTTAACCAATCACCAAACACCTAGGTATTTTAGGTCCTATGGCACTCAGTTTAGACCCTGTCTCAGAGTAGGAGCTAAAAGGGTTCTAGGATCTGAGGGCCGTAGTTCCTAGTTCCCGTATGTCGGAACACAACAAAAAATGGCCCTCGGACTAAAAAGGTTATAGGAACTCTAAAAAGTCCCTACAGTGGAAAACGACTAAAGACACTTGGAAGAAGCTTAGTTTATTTTCCGCCACAGTGGCAAGGATTAGTATCTTTGAAGTGGCTTTGCAGTGTGGACAGACAGTTGCAGCTTGCTCTCATATTCAGATTCATCAAAAATCTTCTTTCTGCCTTCCCCAGGCTCTAAAGCAAAGGCCGTGGGCTGAGCCAGGACAGGTGGTTCACTTTCAAACGCACTTCTGACTCAATCAAACAATCAATCAATCAAAGTTTATTTATATAGCCCTAAATCACGAGTGTCTCAAAGGGGTGCACAAGCCACAACGACATCCTCCGCTCAGATCCAACATCAGGGCAAGGAAAAACTCAACCCAATGGGCTACAATGAGAAACTTTGGAGGGGACCGCAGATGAGGGGACCCCCCGGGCGACCGGTGCAATGGACGTGGAGTGGATCTAGTTAATAGTGTGAGAGTCCAGTCCATAGTGGGGCCAGCAGGAGATCATCTTGAGTGAAGACAAGTCAGCAGCGCAGAGACGTCCCCAACTGATGCACAGATGAGTGGTCCATCCTGGGTCCCGACTTTGTACAGCTAGCACTTCATCTGTGGTCACCTAATCTGTGGTCACCTAATCTGTGCCGCCCCTCTCCACGAAGGAGAGCAGAAAAGAGACGGCAGATCAACTGGTTTAAAAGGGGGGTCTATTTAAAGGCAAGAGTATACAAATGAGTTTTAAGATGGGACTTAAATGCTTCTACTGAGGTAGCATCTCTAACTGTTACCGGGAGGGCATTCCAGAGTACTGGAGCCTGAATAGAAAACACTCTATAGCCCGCAGACTTTTTTTGGGCTCTGGGAATCACTAATAAGCCAGAGTTCTTTGAACGCAGATTTCTTGCCGGGACATATGGTACAATACCATCAGCAAGATAGGATGGAGCTAGACCGCATAGTATTTTATACGTAAGTAGTAAAACCTTAAAGTCACATCTTAAGTGCACAGGAAGCCAGTGCAGGTGAGCCAGTATAGGTGTATATATATATATATATATATATATATATATATATATATATATATATATATACATATATATATGTATATATAGGCATATACAGTATAGGTGTATATATAGGTGTATATCTATATATATATATATATATATATATATATATAGGTATATAAAAGGTATATACCGTATAGGTATATATATATAGGTATATATGTACACAGGTATATAAAGGTATATACAGTATAGGCGTAATATGATCAAACTTTCTTGTTCTTGTCAAAAGTCTAGCAGCCGCATTTTGTACCAACTGTAATCTTTTAATGCTAGACATAGGGAGACCCCAAAATAATACGTTACAGTAATCGAGACGAGACATAACGAACGCATAAATAATGATCTCAGCGTCGCTAGTGGACAGAATGGAACACATTTTAGCGATATTACGGAGATGAAAGAAGGCCGTTTTTGTAACACTCTTAATGTGTGACTCAAACGAGAGAGTTGGGTCGAAGATAATACCCAGATTCTTTACCGAGTCGCCTTGTGTAATTGTTTGGTTGTCAAATGTTAAGGTTAAGGACTCCAACTTAAGTCTCTCAAAAATAGCTTTATTTGCAAAAAGGTCTTCTTTCCAACAGTCCATCCAAGGTGAACAATAAGTATTCATCAAACACCACCACATGACCAACACCAAAGTGCTGTAGCACAGTAGGCCCAAGTGTTCATCAAACCCCACCACAATGACCAACACCAAAGTGCTGTAGCGCAGTAGGCCCAAGTATTCATCAAACACCACCACAATGACCACTACCAAAATGCTGTAGCGCAGTAGGCCCAAGCATTTATCAAGCAATAAATCATTACTTTAAATTAATATATGAAGGACTACAAAAATCAAAATAACACAACAATGGCTACCACACACCTGCATGTGTGTAAATTGTGTCTTCCTGAGCGTGCATTCTGAAGAAATCTTTCATGCGAGTATAATTTCTCCCCGGCTGCAGCAGGCAGCTGCAATCAATCGGCTCAATCAGCTATCTACACACCTGTCGCCGATGAGCTTCCTGCCTTTTCAAGCCAGTGCAAACCTGCGTTCCGGGCCAGAACGTAACAACCTGTTCCCGTACAGTAAGCCAGTGTTCTTCAACCACTGTGCCGCGCTAGTGCCGTGAGAAACAGTCTGGTGTGCCGTGGGAGATTATCAAATCTCACCTATTTGGGTTAGAAATATTTTTTGCAAACCAGTAATTATAGTCTGCAAATAATGTGCCATTGTTTAATCAATCAATCAATCAATGTTTATTTATATAGCCCTAAATCACAAGTGTCTCAAAGGGCTGCAGAAGCCACAACGACAACCTCGGTTCAGATCCCACATCAGGGCAAGGAAAAAGTCAACCTAGTGGGATGACAATGAGAAACCTTGGAGAGGACCGCAGAAGTGGGTGACCCCCCCTCTAGGGCGACCGGTGCAATGGATTTCAAGTGGATCTAGCATAATATTGTGAAAGTCCAGTCCATAGTCGATCTAACATAATAGTGAGAGTCCAGTCCATAGTGGGGTCAGCAGTGTCGGTGCAGTCTAGAGCTTGGCAGAGTAACCGTGTAATACTCTTCCATATCAGTAGGTGGCAGCAGGAAGCTAATTGCTTTGTAGATGTCGGAAACAGCGGGAGGCAGAGTGAAGGTAAAAAGGTGTCTAATGCTTAAACTAAAGATAAACAAAAGGTGAGTGCCCCTAAGAAAAGGAATTGAATCTTAGGGAAAGCTACGCAGAATTAAACTAAAACTGAACTGGCTACAAAGTAAACAAAAACAGAATGCTGGACGACAGCAAAGACTTACTGTGGAGCAAAGACAGCGTCCACAATGTACATCCGAACATGACATGACAATTAACAACGTCCTCACAAAGAAGGATAAAAACAACTGAAATATTCTTGTTTGCTAAAACAAAGTAGATGCGGGAAATATCGCTCAAAGGAAGACATGAAACTGCTACAGGAAAATACCAAAAAAAAAAAAAAAAGCCACCAAAATAGGAGCGCAAGACAAGAACTAAAACACTACACACAGGAAAACAGCAAAAAAGTCCAAATAAATCAGGGCGTGATGTGACAGGTGTCAGTACACGTACTTTGAGACAAGAGCTATATTGATACATGCTTGGTTATGGTATAAAGTCATATCCAACAATTGCGACAATGACTTTTTACCGTTAACTGAGTTTCGTTTTTTAATGATTTCTGCTGGGGGTGTGCCTCCAGATTTTTTCTACGCAAAAAATGTGCCTTGGCTCAAAAAAGGTTGAAAAACCCTGCAGTAAGCCACTCGTATCTACCTCTATGCTCTCTCTCTCTCTGTGTTTCTCCTCTTCCGTGTTCATTGTGCTGTCCTGTGTCGTGTCTTCCAGCAGCATGTCTCCGTCCCCTGGTTACGAGCAGTGTGTCTCGTCTCCCCGTGTTCCCCTTTGGCTCTCTGGCTGCTGTTGCGTCCCAGCAGATCTTCCTCCCGGGGAATTTAAGTTGCTGGTCACTCCCAAGTTCTTTTGATGACACATAAGCTGAGTAAGAAGGACCACCAGAAACAGAATAGGTATTTTGTAATTTATTTCCAAAGCCTTGGAAATACAATGAGACCAGTCCCGCACAGAGCATTCATTAGCGCAGCTAAAACCTGTCTAATCTAATTTACCGAAGTGTTGTCTTCTATAATATGTCTCTCCCTCCCACCCTCGTTGTCAGAATACACTTGTCCATTCTTCTCCTCAGCTAGACACAGGAACAGATAAGGAAAATGAGTATCTGTATTTCTTACATTCCTAAAGTCAAGGTTAGCACACACAGTACTTGCAGACCAAAAGAGCACAATTGGAAGAACACTAGCTGTTTTGTAATATGACTATGAAAATAAAGAAGTAACACTTAAATATGGATATATGTAAATATCTGCTTCCGTCACTGCCCATCTTGGATCTCGACCTCCCGCCTGGACACGGACACGACTGCCCCCGGCTTCCTGCCTGTTCTCTGGACCTTCCAGCCTGCCTTTTCCTTCTTGGACCCCCACTCCTCACTCAACACTACCGGTAACACCCTACAGCTAATATCTACACGTATTCACACACCACACACATTTTGGATTAGT
Source organism: Entelurus aequoreus (assembly GCF_033978785.1). Lineage (NCBI taxonomy): Eukaryota > Metazoa > Chordata > Actinopteri > Syngnathiformes > Syngnathidae > Entelurus > Entelurus aequoreus. Next base: position 38,477,538 of record NC_084746.1, on the reverse strand, counting down.
TCTCAAAGTCCATTTCTTATTTATATATATTGTGCATATATATAAATAAACAACGTCCCTGCTGTCTGTGCCGTCTTCTTCCCCTGTACACACCGTAACAGTGTTCCTCGGACCAGCCCGCAGCAATGTTTATAACTTATGCAACCGACCACCCAGAAACATGCATCCCAACACCTCGTGTGGTTTGTTCCTGGTGGAGGTGATTAACATGTTCTAATACTTCATAAGCACGCTGGTGGTGACCTTGAGGCGACATTTGTGCTTGAAGGCCTACTGAAATGAGATTTTCTTATTTAAACGGGGATAGCAGGTCCATTCTATGTGTCATACTTGATCATTTCGCGATATTGCCATATTTTTGCTGAAAGGATTTAGTAGAGAACATCGACGATAAAGTTCGCAACTTTTGGTCGCTGATAAAAAAAGCCTTGCCTGTACCGGAAGTAGCGTGACGTCACAGGTTGTGGAGCGCGTCACATCTGCACATTGTTTACAATCATGGCCACCAGCAGCGAGAGCGATTCGGACCGAGAAAGCGACGATTACCTCATTAATTTGAGCGAGGATGAAAGATTTGTGGATGAGGAAAGTGAGAGTGAAGGATTAGAGGGCAGTGGAAGCGATTCAGATATGGAAGATGCTGTGAGAGGCGGGTGGGACCTGATATTCAGCTGGGAATGACTAAAACTGTAAATAAACACAAGACATATATATATACTCTATTAGCCACAACACAACCAGGCTTACATTTAATATGCCACAAATTAATCCGCATAACAAACACCTCTCCCCTCCCGTCCATATAACCCACCAATACAAATCAAACACCCGCACAACACACTCAATCCCACAGCCCAAAGTACCGTTCACCTCCGCAAAGTTCATACAGCACATATATTTCCCCAAAGTTACGTACGCGACATGCACATAGCGGGACGCACCTACGGGCAAGCGATCAAATGTTTGGAAACCAAAGCTGCGTACTCACGGTAGCGCGTCTGCTATCCAACTCAAAGTCCTCCTGGTTGTGTTGCTGCAGCCGGCCGCTAATACACCGCTTCCCACCTATCTTTGCTGTCTTCATTGTTCATTAAACAAATTGCAAAAGATTCACCAACACAGATGTCCAGAATACTGTGGAATTTTGCGATAAAAACAGACGATTTAATAGCTGGCCACAATGGTGTCCCAAAATGTCCGCTACAATCCGTGACGTCACGCGCAAACGTCATCATACCGAGACGTTTTCAGCAGAATATTTTGCGGGAAATTTTAAATCGCACTTTACTAATCTAACCCGGCCATATTGGCATGTGTTGCAATGTTAAGATTTCATCATTGATATATAAACTATCAGACTGCGTGGTCGGTAGTAGAGGGTTTCAGTAGGCCTTTAAGTGACTACAAATACAAATGCAATACTTCTAAGGCACTCAGACCCCCACCCAAGTATTAAGTGCTAATCATCCCTTTTTTGCCATCTTCTTCTTCTTCGGATGCATTCAAGCACATTAACAGGCCAACACATGCCTTCCCTACGTAGGTGTGTTGGGCAGCTAAGCCCAGAGGTGTCCCGGCACAGCAGGAGAAATACGTTCAGTGCGGGGGCACCTTCAGAGGGGCCGGCGCTCTCAGCCTCCTGCCAGGCGTGACCCGCGTGTGCTGGGAAAATTAAAAAAAAAGGAAAAAAAAACTTAAGATGGTGGGATTGAGTCCTGAGAATCCAGGCTGAACCCCACATTAAAGGGAGAAGATGCCAGGACGCCTTGAAGATCAAACAAAGCTGAGATGCAAGCTGGGAACTCAGAAGGGTTTTTTTCCCTTTTTTTTTTTTTTGCCATGCTAATGTTTAATTATTGACTTCCCTGCTGTTGTAAGTCAAGTTCTGTCAACTCAGCAGGAGGAAACACTTGCGTTTTAGTTTTAACCTAATTTGTTTAATCGGAATATGCGGCTACGTGCCACTGGGATACCAGCAAGAGTCCATTGGTACCACATCAAATACATTACATCATCAGTGGTAGTGGACTTAGTACCACATTCATGTCTATCATCATCCAAGACAGGATTTACCCTACATTTTTGTGTTGACTAACTAATATGGAATATAAAAACTGTATTCCTACTAGGGTACCAGTGTAGTACCGCAATACTAATGAATCATATATATATATATATATATATACCGCCTCTAAAAAATACCAGTCCCCGCTGCCCCCTTTTTTTAACGGGCATGACATTGCTGGTTTTACGAGCAGCGCACACACATGGAGTACTTAAAAGCAGACACAGTGTATAGACAGAAAAGGGAGAACGGACGCATTTTGGCCTAAAAACTAAAGATAAAGGTGAAGTTATAACACTGAAACACCCTCAGGAAGAGGTGCTTTAAGACATGGCTAGCTAGCTAGCGGCAGTGTTTTAGCTACTTCTAAATGACTAATCCTGGCCTCCACAACGACAAAGTAAGTTTCTTACAAGTATCGTTATCACTGCAGAACGAGGGATAGCTAAACACTACAAACCGTAGGAGGATACAATAGCTCACCGGTGTTACAATGTAAACAAATGCCATGGGTGGATCTACACCTGACATCCACTGTAATGATACCATGTACAATAGTGTATCTAGTCGATACTACTATGCAGACATCGATGTTTTTTATCGTCACAAAATCTTTTTTTGTTTTTGATTTATTTATATTATGTTTATAAACTCAGTAAATATGTCCCTAGACACATGAGGACTTTGAATATGACCAATGTATGATCCTGGTACTACTTGGTATCGAATCGATACCTAAATTTGTGGTATCATCCAAAACTAATGTAAAGTATCAAACAAGAGAATAATAAGTGATTATTACATTTTAACAGAAAATAAGCAGATATTAACAGTAAATGAACAAGTTGATTAATAATCAATTTCTACAGTTTGTCCCTCATAATGTTGACAAAATAATATAATTATTATAATGGTAAATGACACAATATGTTACTGCATACGTCAGCAGACTAATTAGGAGTCTTTGTTTGTTTACATACTACTAAAAGACAAGTTGTGTAGTATGTTCACTATTTTATTTAAGCAATAAATTGCAATAATAAACATGTTTAATGAACCTTTTGTTAAAGTGACAATAATGCCATTTTTTGTGGTGCCCTTTATTTAGAAAAGTATCAAAATACATTTTGGTACCGGTACCAAAATACTGGTATCGGGACAACCCTAATTCCTACATTGCAGAAATTAGAGTGAAAGACCAGTGGAAGACCTGACACACCAAAGCTAGAAGCATACGTTTCCTCACAGTCGGGGGTCTTAGAAACCCACACCCTGGTCACCTTGGTCCTAATTTAATGTTCCGTGCGCTACCAAAGCCTGTTTCAGTATAAAGCAAATCATATTAAGCTGCAAAAGGGTTTTCAGACAACTGTCTTTCATAGCAAGTTTGCACAGTATGTGGTCAGAGCGCGTGTCATTTCCCATAAAAAAGAACGGTGAGGTGACAGCCAAGTAGATGTTAGCCCTATGTTAGGGGAATAGAAAGCAGCACCCGAAACTGGCTTGCAGCAACAGCATGGAAATGTGAGTTATAACTCATAAATACGTAACATGAAGCTAATTATAAAGTATAAGAAAAAAGGATTATATAATCAAACAATAAAAGTACAAATATATATAGTTTAGGGATATTTGGCCATATTCTCATAAAACACAAGGGCTGGCTGTAAAATTTTGCACTTAAGTTTTAAGATGAAAAAACAAACAATAAGAAGCTACAGAGCAATATACAGCTTGGAAAACAATAAGAATAGATCAATTTATAAAAGGGAAGTGAAAACATCTAAGTCATTTGTAACTGAGCTACTGTGTGGAACAATTTCCCTTGTGGATAATTAAAGTTTGTCTAAGTCTAAGTCCAGATGAAGTCTTCATTAAACTTGCATTAAAACATACATTACATAGAAGGGGAATACTAACACCTTGTTTAATTATCCACCAGACTACTATTTGCAATGTGAGTGGGGCTCCTTCCCAACAAGCCAGCTAAAAGGTCTTTGAACGGTTAGAGTGTCCGCCCTGAGATTTGGTAGGTCGTGAGTTCAAACCCCGGCCGAGTCATACCAAAGAGTATAAAAATGGGACCCATTACCTCCCTGCTTGACACTCAGCATCAAGAGTTGGAATTGGGGGTTAAATCACCACAAATTATTCCCGGGCGCGGCCGCTGCTGCTGCTCACTGCTCCCCTCACCTCCCAGGGGGTGATCAAGGGTGATGGGTCAAATGCAGAGAATAATTTTGCCACACCTAGTGTGTGTGTGACAATCATGGGTACTTTAACTTAACTTAATAACCACAGGGTGGTCTACTTCCAAATTGGGAGTGGTAGAAAACAAAACACAAATCAGGAGGTTCTGTTCTCTATTTGTCCCTATCTGTGCCTCTGGACATGTCTGTGGTGTACCACAGGGTTCAACCTTAGAGCCACTGTATTTTATTTCTATGGGCTGCCATTTGGTTATATCATCAAGCACCCTGGACATTCCTGTTATTCTGCCCTTCATCCAGCATTTCTCCTTAAACTGCTGAACTACAACATAGATTCCATCCATCAATCCATCTACAAACCCCAAAAGCAGTGAAGTTGTCACATTGTGTAAATGGTTATTAAAAACAGAATACAATGATTTGCAAATCATTTTCAACGTATATTCAATTGAATAGATTGCAAAGACAAGATACTTAACGTTCGAACTGGAAAATTTTATTTTTTGCAAACATTAGCTCATTTGGAATTTGATGCCTGCAACATGTTTCAAAAAAGCTGGCACAAGTAGCAAAAAAGACTAATAAAGTTGAGGATTGCTCATCAAACACTTGTTTGGAACATCCCACAGGTGAACGGGCTCATTGGGAACAGGTGGGTGCCATGATTGGGTATAAAACCAGATTCCATGAAATGCTCAGTCATTCACAAACAAGGATGGGGCAAGGGTCACCACTTTGTTAACAAATGTGTGAGCAAATTGTCCAACAGTTTTAGAACAACATTTCTCAACCAGTTATTGCAAGGAATTTAGGGATTTTACCATCTACAGTCCGTAATATTATCAAAAGGTTCAGAGAATCTGGAGAAATCACTGTACGTAAGCGATGATATTACGGAACTTCTATCCCTCAGGCGGTACTGCATCAAAAAGCGACATCAGTGTGTAAAGGATATCACCACATGGGCTCTGGAACACTTCAGAAAACCACTGTCAGTAACTACAGTTTGTCGCTACATCTGTAAGTGCAAGTTAAAACTCTACTATGCAAAGTGAAAGCCATTTATCAACAACACCCAGAAACGCTGCTGGCCTCGCTGGGCCCGAGCTCATCTTCGATGGACTGATGCAAAGTGGAAAAGTGCTCTGCAGTCTGACGAGTCCACATTTCAAATTGTTTTTTAGAAACTGTGTACCTCGTGTCCTCCGGAACAAAGAGGTTAAGAACCATCCTGACTGTTATAGGCGCAAAGTTCAAAAGCCAGCATCTGTGATAGTATGGGGGTGTATTAGTGCCCAAGGCATGGGTAACTTACACATCTGTGAAGGCACCATTAATGCTGAAAGGTACATACAGGTTTTGGAGCAACATATGTTGCCATCAAAGCAACGTTATCATGGACGCCCCTGCTCATTTCAACAAGACAATGCCAAGCCACATTCTGCACGTGTTACAACAGCGTGGCTTCGTAGTAAAAGAGTGCAGATACTAGACTGGCCTGCCTGTAGTCCAGACCTGTCTCCCATTGAAAATGTGTGGCTCATTATGAAGCCTAAGATACGACAACGGAGACTTTTGATTGATTGATTGAGACTTTTATTAGTGGGTTGCACAGTGAAGTACATATTCCGTACAATTGACCACTAAATGGTAACACCCAAATACGTTTTTCAACTTGTTTAAGTCGGGGTACACTTAAATTGATTCGTGATACAGATATATACTATCATATATACTATCATCATAATACAGTCATCACACAAGATAATCACATTTAATTATTTACATTATTTACAATCAGGGGTGTGGAGGGTGGGGGGGGATATGGACATCAAGTAGTGGACATAGAGAGAGAGAGAGAGAGAGAGAGAGAGAGAGAGAGAGAGAGAGAGAGAGAGAGAGAGAGATCAGAAGGCAAAAGAAAAAGTATCTGCATTTGATTATTTACATTTGATTATTAGCAATCCGGGGAGGGTGTTAGTTTAGGGTTGTAGCTGCCTGGAGGTGAACTTTTATTGCGGTTTTGAAGGAGGATAGAGATGCCCTTTCTTTTATACCTGTTGGGAGCGCATTCCACATTGATGTGGCATAGAAAGAGAATGAGTTAAGACCTTTGTTAGTTCGGAATCTGGGTTTAACGTGGTTAGTGGAGCACCCCCTGGTGTTGTGGTTATGGCGGTCATTTACGTTAAGGAAGTAGTTTGACATGTACTTCGGTATCAGGGACCCCAGACTGTTGAACAACTTAAGCTGTACATCAAGCAAGAATGGGAAATAATTCCACTTGAGAAGCTTAAAAAATGTGTCTCCTCAGTTCCCAAACGTTTACTGAGTGTTGTTAAAAGGAAAGGCCATGTAACACAGTGGTAAAAAATGCCCCTTTGGCAACTTTTTTGCAATGTGTTGCTGCCATTAAATTTTAAATTCATGATTATTTAAAAAAAAAGAAGAAGTTTGTCAGTTTGAAAATTAAATATTTTGTCTTTGCAGTCTATTCAATTGAATATAAGTTGAAAAGGATTTGCAAATCATTGCATTCTTTTTTTATTTAACATTTACACAACGTGCCAAATTCACTGCTTTTGGGTTTTGCAATACTGCTTGTCTCGTTAATGAGTTTATTCCATGTGTCTACGGCCAGAAGTGTGTCCAACACTTTGTGTTTGATCTTATTTAATTGTATTATATATTCAGTTGTATTTAGTCTCGTTTGTGCATGTCCCCAATTTCCTGAATGCATCATACAAATCCGCCTACACTCTGTTTAAGTTGTGTTGCTAACTAACTGACTAATACACAAACCCTAAATATTACATAACGTCCTGGTGGATTAATTGTGTTACTAATTACATTTCTCTTTTGATAAAAACACTATAACTAATTACTTTTTGTAAATGCTTTCCCCAGCACTTGCAATACAGTGCCTTTGTTTTACCACCATTTTTGATAACATTTGAATTTTTTTTTATAAATAAATACAACTTCTGGTTAGCAGACCTAGTGGCCTGCGTCCATGCTAAATGTGTTTTTACTGCATCTGCATCAGCTTAACCTTGTCATTACCCGGCCTTATTCCAAATGCTGTTTATTCCCTACCTTGAGGTGCGTGCAGATGGAGAATGTTAAGCAAACTCAGCCAGGCATAACTAATCACTCATGCAGATTGCTTCCTGATTTTGACAGGTCGCTGCGGTGACTTCGCTTTATGATTATGTGCATAAATATCAGGGTGTCCAAAGGTTGCCATTGTCCTTATTGGTTCTTTAAAAAACACACTCAGAGGCAAGGTCGTGATGTGTTTTTTTTTTTCTTTCTACACCTTACTGGACATCTGGTTTAAGTTTCTGAAATGAAAACAGGAGATGTTCTGTTTGAAAAACTTTCTATCAGCGAAAAAAGGTCTACTCTGCCCCAGATATTTCAGTTATAATGCAACCTTCCGGAAAGTGGCCGTAGAAAAAAGTATGTTTTTTTTCTTTATTGATTACTTTCTCAGAGTGATTGTTGGCGGACTATTACTGTAAGATAAAGTTGTCATCAGTGTCTATAGATAGAATCTACAGACTGTCACTATCTTTTCCTAAGACAGACATGGCGCCAAGGTCAAGATGAGTGTTTTTTTTCCTCCCTCTCATTGTAGAGTAGGTTCATTTTAATCCACAACAAACAGTAAAAGGCCATTTGAATGCATGGATTGTTCTCAAAAGCTCCGACTGTAAATGATCCCCCAGTACTGTTTTACATCCCATAAAGAACAATGCTTGCAAAGTCACGCTTTTCTATTCTTAAAATGTACCACCAATTTTGGAAGGTCTACACTGCCTTGGATGTTCACGTTTAATTACAACACGGGCACATTGCAATATATGCATTGAGAATTCAATTTCACCCGCATGCCTTGCACAGTAAAAATGCAATCTTTTCTTGAACAAAAACATGCCAACGCACTTTAACATTAAACAGATAATATTTGGCCTGTGGCGAGTGCAGGAAAAAACTGTTGTGGTTTCTTTCGCGGTGTTTATTCCGAGACTGCCAACATAAGAATCATCATATAAGTCAGGCCTGGGCAATTATTTTGCCTCGGGGGGCCAAATGTAGAGAAAAAATATATCTATTTTTAGGAACACTAATACAAAACCTCACAATAATGTCTGATTAAAAGCTAAAAACGGTATGACAGAGTGCCTTAAAAAAGGGAATGGAATTTTACATTTTTTTTTACTGAATGAGACACCCAGAATGTACATGAAAATTAAGAATGTGGGATTTACAATATTAACTATGAGGGATAAAACACTGAATATTAACTACATATGAACGTCACACCCCCTCTCCATCCACATATTTTACAATCAAGCGAAACGCAACAAAAATGCAACAAACACAGCAAAATATGAACGTGAAGGGTAAAAAAAAAACCCACCTACAATCTGATACATCTGATATATCACTAAGCTTTAGAACTTTGTTGTAAAAATCTCCTTCAGCGTCTGTCCCTGACACCCACATTTCAGGCTCTGGAAACACTCTGTGGAAACGCTCCCCACCCACAGTGCTTGGTACCTCATCTGAGCTGCTGTGACTTAGATGACCGTAGTAACTAATTAGATTACCATAGTGACTAATTAGATGACCGTAGTAACTAATGAGATTACCATAGAAACTAGTATATCACGCAAAAGCACAGATTCCAACCATTGGAATACTTTGTATAGTTCAAGACTTATGGTCATTAGAAAACATCACTGCACATCATAATGGCAGCTACACTTTCCATCTTAAAGATCTAAAACACATATTTGGGAATGTCCGGCGGGCCAGATTGCAAAGCTGGCATGTGGCCCCCGGGCCTTAATTTGCCCAGGTCTGACATGAGTCAATTGCGCCCAAGAAGAGTCTGAAACCACGGCCGTACTCGCTGATTGAGAACATGGTCCTAGTGCCCGTCACATATCTTCCAGTGGTGTTCTTCTTTTGAGAACCCACCAGCATGGATTCCCCCCTCAAGAGGCAAGACATTATAATCACTGTATTTATTTAATCATTTTCCTATTGAAAAATACTAGAATGGCTAATATAACACTTCTTCTTTGGGTTAGGGATTTAAGATTGATCTAGGTATATCGGTATAATTGGATAATGTTATCTGCATGAATTTTAGCGGATTCACCACCCCAATATACCAACACTGTAACAAGGACCTCACCCAGTTCCTTCCGCGCACCATCGTCTTGAACAAACCTCCAGGAACACAGCATGGCTTCAACAGCCGCGGCGGGAAGCCATCGCAGTCGGGAGTCTTTATCTACAAGGTCTGCTTCCCAGCCTGTGTTGAATGATGTACACACAACACTTTTTCTATTCACCATGATTGTGTGCCATCAGGTGGTTCCAGACTCTGACGCCCACCATGCCGGACGACAGGAAGTAGACCAGGTTCTTTCAGTCAAGGATGTCCATTTCCAAGACATAGAACATTCCAGAGTATTTGTTTTGTCAATTTTAGAGTGTTTTTTTTTATTTCCACCTGGTGTGTTGTAAATATTTTGGCAGTGAGGTCTATCTCAACTCTTTTGCACAATGTTCACTGCACAATCTTATTTTTTGTTGTGTTTTTTTTTTTTCAACCTGGTGTCTTGTAGAGGTTTTTTTTCAGTGCGTAAGACTGGGGGGAGGTTTATACCTCCACAGACCCGGATGAGGCATATGAACATTTTCTTAACATTTTCATAACACTGTATGATAAGCACTGTCCAATTAAAAAACATGTCATTAAGGACAGCACTGTTAAGGACAAACCGTGGATCACAAAGGGACTATTGAAGTCCTGCAAAAAGAAAAATTATCTTTACAGAAGACATTTAAAGCACAGAACCAAAGAAACTGAACAAAAATATAAAACGTACAAAAATAAGTTAACACAAATAATAAAGCACAGCAAAAGAACATATTACTGTAACCTATTAGAACAACATAAAAATAGCATCCAGGGTACGAAGAAAGTTTTAAATAGTATCATTAAAAAAAACATGACAAATAAGGAACATCCAAGCTATTTCATAGAAAATAATCAAACTATAAATGACCCTAAGGAAATAATGGATGCTTTTAACACCTTCTTTGTGAATGTTGGACAACCTGAAAACAGTGTCAAATTTAATTAACAAACCATTGAAAGCAACTTAGAATCGTTTTTTATTTCCCCCGCTCATGAAAATGAAATCACAAAAATTGTAAATTCTCAGAAAAACAAGAAGTCAACAGACTGCTGTGACTTGGACTTTTCTCTGATCAAAGGAATTGTGGATTTTATAGCTGTTCCCTTCACTTATATATGTAATATTTATTTTATAAAAGGTGTTTTCCCAAAGAAAATTAAAACGGCAAAAGTTATTCCCATCTTCAAAAGTGGAGATAAGCATCAGTTCACCAACTATAGGCCTATTTCTCTACTCTCACAATTTTCAAAAGTCCTTGAAAAATTATTTGTGTCAAGATTAGACAGTTTTATTGATAAGCATCACTTGCTAAGTGAACACCAAAACGGTTTTCAACCAAACAGGTCCTCTTCCATGGCAGTGATGGAACTAGTTGAGGAGGTAACCACTGCAATTGATAAGAGGGAGTTTGTTGTTGGCGTTTTTATTGACCTGAGCAAGGCCTTTGACACCATCGATCACACATTACTTTTAAACAAAATGCAGAGGTATGGTTTTAGAGGTCTTGCTCATGATTGGTTGAAAAGTTATCTTGGTGGCAGAGAACAGTTTGTGCATATGAACAATGTAGATTCAGATAAAAAGATTATAACACATGGAGTACCCCAAAGTTCTGTACTGGGACCAACATTGTTTTTATTGTATATTAATGATATCTGCAAAATCTTTAAAGGCCTACTGAAACCCACTACTACCGACCACGCAGTCTGATAGTTTATATATCAATGATGAAATCTTAACATTGCAACACATGCCAATACGGGCGGGTTAACTTATAAAGTGCAATTTTAAATTTCCCGCTAAACTTCCGTTTGAAAACGTCTATGTATGATGACGTATGTGCGTGACGTCAATCGTTGAAACGGAAGTATCGGTACCCCATTGAATCCAATACAAAAAAGCTCTGTTTTCATCTCAAAATTCCACAGTATTCTGGACATCTGTGTTGGTGAATCTTTTGCAATTTGTTTAATGAACAATGAAGACTGCAAAGAAAAAGTTGTAGGTGGGATCGGTGTATTAGCGGCTGGCTGTAGCAACACAACCAGGAGGACTTTGACTTGGATAATAGACGCGCTAGCCGCCGACCGCACGGATGATCGGGTGAAGTCCTTCGTCCTTCAGTCGATCGCTGGAACGCAGGTGAGCACGGGTGTTGATGAGCAGATGAGGGCTGGCTGGTGTAGGTGGAGCGCTAATGTTTTTATCATAGCTCTGTGAGGTCCCGTTACTAAGTTAGCTTCAATGGTGTCGTTAGCAACAGCATTGTTAAGCTTCGCCAAGCTGGAAATTATTAACCGTGTATTTACATGTCCATGGTTTAATAGTATTGTTGATCTTCTGTCCATCCTTCCAGTCAGGGATTTATTTATTTTGTTTCTATCTGCATTTGAGCCCGATGCTATCACGTTAGCTCAGTAGCTAAAGAGCTTCGCCGATGTATTGTCGTGGAGATAAAAGTCACTGTGAATGTCCATTTCGCGTTCTCGACTCTCATTTTCAAGAGGATATAGTATCCGAGGTGGTTTAAAATACAAATCCGTGATCCACAATAGAAAAAGGAGAAAGTGTGGAATCCTCTCTCGCTGCATTGTAAACAATGGGAAAATGTGAGGAGTCCTTCCTCCGGTGACGTCACGCTACTTTTGGTATAGGCAAAGTTTTTTTTTATCAGCGACCAAAAGTTGCGACCTTTATCGTCGTTGTTCTCTACTAAATCCTTTCAGCAAAAATATGGCAATATCGCGAAATGATCAAGTATGACACATAGAATGGATCTGCTATCCCCGTTTAAATAAAAAAAAATCATTTCAGTAGGCCTTTAAAAAACTCAACTGTATTCTCTTTGCTGACGATACAAGTCTGTACTATTCTGGGCAAGACCTTGGCCAACTCTTAGAGACTGTAGAGAGTGAACTCCACATGCTAAAGCAATGGTTTGATGCCAATAACCTGTCAATCAACCTAAATAAAACAAAATATATAATTTTTAGAAATAGGAAAAATAACATAGTGTCATGTAAGAATTGATGATATGGAGATAGAAAGGGTGTATTCAACAACATTTTTGGGAATCTATATAGATGATAAATTAAATTGGAAACTGCACATAAATATACTTAAGACAAAGATGGCAAAAAATATTGCTATGTTACATAAAATTAAAAACTCCGTAAATCAAAAGGCTCTGAACATGTTATATAATTATTTCGTACTCCCTTATCTTAATTATTGTGTTGAAATCTGGGGTAACAATTAGAAAACAAACATCAACTCTATATTCTTACTTCAAAAGAAAGCGATTAGAATTGTAAATTATGCGGATTATCATGACCATACCAATGCTCTGTTTATTAAATTAAAAACATTAAAACTGCACGATCTTGTTGACCTCAACACTGCTATTGTGACGTACAAAGCTCATAACCACATGCTGCCTGGGTGTCTACAGGAGAGGTTTAAAGGCCTACTGAAAAGACCTTTTTTTATTTAAACGGGGATAACAGATCCATTCTATGTGTCATACTTGATCATTTCGCGATATTGCCATATTTTTGCTGAAAGGATTTAGTATAGAACGACGATAAAGTTCACAACTTTTGGTCGCTGATAAAAAAAAAGCCTTGCCTATACCGGATGTAGCGTGACGTCACAGGAGGTAGGATTCCTCACAATTCGCCGTTGTTTACAATGGAGCGAGAGAGATTCGGACAGAGAAAGCGACGATTACCCCATTAATTTGAGCGAGGATGAAAGATTCGTGGATGAGGAACGTTAGAGTGAAGAACTAGAGAGGCAGTGCAGGGTGTATCTTTTTTCGCTCTGACCGTAATTTAGGTACAATGTCTCATTGGATTCCACACTCTCTCCTTTTTCTATTGTGGATCACGGATTTGTATTTTAAACCACCTCGGATACTATATCCACTTGAAAATGAGAGTCGAGAACGCGAAATGGACGTTCACAGTGACTTTTATCTCCACGACAATACATCAGCGAAGCTCTTTAGCTACTGAGCTAACGTGATAGCATCTGGCTCAAATGCAGATAGAAACAAAATAAATAAATCCCTGACTGGAAGGATAGACAGAAGATCAACAATACTATTAAACCATGGACATGTAACTACACGGTTAATAATTCTCAGCCTGGCAAAGCTTAACAATGCTGTTGCTAACGATGCTGAAGCTAACTTAGCAACTTAGCAACCGGACCTCACAGAGCTATGATAAAAACATTAGCGCTCCACCTACGCCAGCCAACACTCATCTGCTCATCAACACTCGTGCTCACCTGCGTTCCAGCGCTCGACGGCGCGACGAAGGACTTCACCCGATCACAGATGCGGTTGGCGGCTAGCATCGGCTAGGCGTCTGCTATCCAAGTAAGTCCTCCTTGTTGTGTTGCTACAGCCAGCCGCTAATACACCGATCCCACCTACAACTTTCTTCTTTGCAATCTCCATTGTTCATTAAACAAATTGCAAAAGATTCACCAACACAGATGTCCATAATACTGTGGAATTGTTAGATGAAAACAGAGCAGTTTGTATGGTGACACATTGGGTAAGAATACTTCCGTTGCCGTCGTGACGCCACGCGCATACGCATCATACATAGACGTTTCCAACCGGAAGTTTAGCGGGAAATTTTAAATTGCGCTTTATAAGTTAACCCGGCCGTATTGGCATGTGTTGCAATGTGTTATGTTCGGCGGGGAAGGAGACGACACAGCAACAAGAATAAGCTCAACCGTTTATTTTGAGCTTGATGATGTGGTGGAGTGTGTATGCTACTGTGTATGTTTGCAGGACTATGTGAAGCGTTACAATGAATATTTACCAGTGGTTGTTGTAAGTGCGTGTTGAGTGAGAAGGTGACCAGTTCAGTAGGGCGAGGCAGGTAGGAGAGTCTGTGAAACAAGCGGGGGTCCGTGGGGCTGAGAGGGGCGTCCAGAGGTCCAAGTCCAAAGTGGGGGTCGAGGATCGAGGGAGGCAAATCAGAATCCAGAAGGGGTCCAGAGAAGTGAGGCGCACTGCTCACTTCCAAGGCAACGGAGGGAATACTGGGGAAAACAAGAGACAAATGAGCACAAGGGTCGAAGGTCACAAGGAGCGAGCAAACAAAAGGTGAGGAGCCAGAGACGAAAGCTTACTGCAAGCAGAGACTACGTTCCAGCGTTGGTTCTCTGGACACGCTGGCTTTTATGGGGAGTGATGTCATCAGCAGCAGGTGTGTCGATTGATGATTGCGCACAGCTGTGCTGGCGCGTGGCAGCAGAAGCAGAGTGTGTATGGGCGTGTCCTGCGGCGCGTGCAGACGAAGGAGCAGCTGATTGTGCACGCCCCGTGACAGTGCCCCCCTCCTTATGCAAGGCTCCTGACGAACTACGGGGAGCCTCAGGGTGAGCCCGGTAGAAATCCTCCAACAGAGAGGGATCCGCAAGATAGGAGGCCGGTACCCATGATCGGTCCTCTGGTCCATAGCCCTCCCAGTCTACTAGGTACACTAGTCCCCTACCTTGCCGACGAACCCTGAGGATCTCCTTGACTGACCATACTGGGTCACCACTCTCGAGGATCCTAGGAGGGGGAGGGGTAGGGGCGAAAAAGAGCTCTCTGCTACAGGTTTGATCTGTGACACATGGAACACAGGATGCCGCTTAAGAGAAGGCGGGAGAGACAGTCTAATGGAGGCAGGATTGATAATGGCCTCCACAGAAAAAGGCCCGACATATCGAGGTGCCAATTTCCGGGAGGGTACCTGGAGATGGAGGTCCTTGGCGCGTAACATCACCTGTTGTCCAGGTTGGTATGATGGTGCCAGGATGCGGCGCCTGTTGGCACATCCTTTCGGAGGCTTTCAAGAGTGCATCCCGGGCGGTCCTCCAAATTTTATGGCAGCGTTTGATGTGGGCTCGAGTGGACGGAACTGCTGCTTTGACCTCCTGTTGGGAAAACATAGGAGGCTGATATCCTAGGGAACATTCAAAGGGAGATATGCCGGTGGCCGAGCTCTTCATGGAGTTAAGCGTACTCGACCCATGGCAAGTACTTGCTCCAGGAGGCAGGCTGGCGAGCGGCAACACAACGCAACATGGTCTCCACGCATTGGTTTGCCCTCTCCGCTTGACCGTTGCTCTGGGGATGATACCCAGAGGTGAGACTGACCCTAGCCCCAACCCCCTTGCAAAACGACTGCCACACCCGGGAAGTGAACTGGGGACCACGATCTGAAACTATATCCACCGGGATACCGTGTTGTTTTACAATGTGCAGAGCAAGGAGGTCAGCAGTCTCGGAGGAGGAGGGAAGCTTGGGGAGGGGAACAAAATGTGCAGCCTTCGAGAATCGATCGACAATGGTAAGGATAGTGGACACTGGGAATCCCGTCACAAAGTCTAATGCAATTTGGGACCAGGGACGGCCGGGGACAGGTAGTGGGCACAGGAGGCCCGCTGGAGGTCTGTGGGAAGCTTTACTGCGGGAGCATGTTGTACAAGCGGCGATAAACTCACGGGTGTCTGATGCCATAGACGGCCACCAGAACCGTCGTCGGATGAAGGATAGCGAGCGTTGAAACCCCGGATGGCAGGAAAAGATGCTGGAATGCCCCCAATCCAGCACCTTAGATCGGAACTCACGGGGAACAAACAGCTTGTTGGGCGGGCCGCCACCTGGTGCCGGATTAGACCGCAGGGCGGTCTTTATCTGTTCTTCCACCTCCCAAGTGACCATGCCCACTATCCGGGCAGGAGGAAGGATGGGTTCTGCCGTAGCCGAACAAGTTGGCTCCTCCGAGAACTGCCGGGAGAGGGCGTCGGCCTTTGTGTTCCTGGAGCCTGGCCTAAACGAGAGCGTATAATCAAAACGACTAAAAAAATTGGCCCAGCGAGCCTGACGGTCGTTAAGCCTCCTGGCGGAACGAATGTGGAGCAGGTTGCGATGGTCCGTCAAGACCTGAAACTGGTGTATCGCTCCCTCCAACCAGTGTCTCCACTCTGCCAAGGCCTCATGATCAGCTAGTAGTTCTCTGTTACCGGCATCGTAATTCCGTTCAGCTGGAGAGAGGCGCCTAGAAAAGAATGCACAAGGGTGTACAAGATTGTCCTTACGGGAGCGTTGGGAGAGCACTGCTCCAATCCCAGAATCCGACGCGTCCACCTCCACGATGAAGGAGTTGTCCGTGTCAGGATGGACGAGGACCGGGGCAGAGACAAAACTCCTCTTCAATCTTCTAAAGGCCTCACTGGCCTCCCTGGTCCACAGAAAAGGAATACTGGTAGAAGTGAGTGTGTGGAGAGGTGCAGCTACCTTGCTGAAATCCCTGATGAAACGTCGACAAAATCCGGCAAACCCCAGGAACCGTCTTAGTTCCGTACGGGTGGTGGGTTGGGGCCACTCCAGTACCGCCTCAATCTTCTTAGGGTCCACTCTTATATGGCCCTTCTCAACAACAAAACCCAAGAATCCCACTGAAGGTGCGTGAAACTCACACTTCTCTGCTTTGACGAACAACCTGTTCTCCAGCAGGCGTTGGAGGACCAGGCGGACATGTCGTTGGTGCTCCTGCAGGTTCTGGGAAAAAATCAAAATGTCATCAAGGTACACGACAATGAAATGGTCCAACATGTCCCATAAAACGTCATTGACGAGGGCCTGGAAAACATCCGGTGCATTAGTAAGGCCGAATGGCATCACCCTGTACTCGAAGTGTCCGAGATGGGTGTTGAAGGCCGTCTTCCATTCATCACCCTCTTTGATTCGCACCAGGTGATAGGCATTTCGGAGATCAAGCTTGGTGAAAATAGTGGCAGGAGCAAGGGGCTCAAAAGAGGAGCTCAGCAGAGGTAGGGGATATTTATTCTTGATGGTAATGCAGTTTAATTGTCTGTAGTCAATGCAAGGCCTCAAGGAACCGTCTTTCTTTCCCACGAAGAAGAAGCCTGCTGCCACCGGGGACTTGGAGGGGGTGATGATACCTGAGGCAAGGGATTCAGTGATGTAGTCCTTCATGGCCTTCTTCTCTGGTAAAGACAGATTGTAAAGTCTGCTGGAGGGAAGGACGGCGTTGGGAATCAGGTCGATAGCGCAGTCATAAGGTCTATGCGGGGGAAGAGACAGCGCACGTACCTTGTCAAATACCGCTGAAAGGTCATGATAAGCAGCGGGAACACAGGAGAGATCAGTGGGAGGTGAGGTGGGCTTGGCCCTGCAGGCTGGGGGAACTGCCGACCTTAGGCAGTTAGTGTGGCAGGCAGTGCTCCATGCCAGGACCTTGCCCGTGGACCAGGATATGTGAGGGTCATGCTGTCGAAGCCAAGATCGCCCGAGGACAAGCGGGGCGACGGGAGCGTCGAGCACCCAGAGGCTGATGGTCTCGGTGTGATTCCCTGAGAGGGTCAGAGACAGGGGTTCGGTGCGGTGCTTGATGGGCCCGAGGGGATGTCCATCCAGAGCTTGTGCCGGCAGGAAAGTCTCCAGTGGAATGAGGGTTATTCCTGCTTGGCGAGCAAACTCGTGATCCATGAAACTTTCGTCTGCTCCTGAATCCAGGTAGGCCCCCACGGTCAGAGTCCTAGAGTTCCATGACAGAGATGCAGGAAAGAGAATGCCTGGGTCTCTCTTGATTTGGGGAACAGTTGTGTGGCTCACCAGGAACCCCCTTGGTGGCGAGCATAGTCTTTTGGCCTCGTCGGGCAGCTCCGGCTGGGGTGACCAGCCGGTCCGCAGTAGAGGCAGAGATGCTGCCTGAATCTCCTTTCCCTCTCTGCCGCCTCCAGGCGTGACCTGCCCAACTGCATGGGTTCCACAGTTGCTGCTGGCATGTACGGAGGTGTAGGCCGAAACACGGTGGCGTGGTCGACAGGTCGAAACTTGGGTCTCGGAGATGAGCTAGCTGGAAAACTAGCAGAAGCCTGCGCTCTCTCTGCTGCTCGTTCACTGAGTCTTTGGTCAAATAAGAGAGCCAGGTCGATGAGGGCTCGACACGAGGTAGGTCGGTCTCTCAGCAAACCGTCCTTGATCTCGTCACTCAGTCCTCTCCTGAATGCACTCTGGAGCGCCTTGTCTCCCCACTCACTGTCGGCCGCCAGAGTGCGGAACTCAAGAGTGTAGGCTGCAACCGAGCGGGAACCCTGTCGGATGGAGTGCAGTAGCATCCCCCCGTCCACGGGGTGATCGAACACAGCCTGGAACTCCGCTCGAAAAGCAGCATAGTTGGTGCTCAGCCCCAAAGTCTTGTCTACTGCTGCGTTGGCCCACTTGAGAGCCTGTCCAGAGAGTAATGAAAACACAAATGCAATCTTCGCTCCATCAGAAGCATAGCGAGATGGTTGGTGTTTAAAAATGAGTTCACACTGAACCAAAAAACCCAGACAAAGTTCAAAATCCCCCTCAAAGGGACTGGGGCTGGAGATCTTGGGTTCCCGGGGGTTGGAGGGGCTCCAGGAGGTGGCGGCTGCCGGAGCACTGTAATTCGGCACAGGTGGAGGAGCAGAGCGTGGACTAAGGCTTTCCAGTCTAGCCAGCAGGCTAGCGAAGGCGACATCAAGCTTGTTCTCCAGGCTCGAAAATCGAGCGTGGTGTGCCTGAATCTCAGCGTGCATGGCCGTGAGGTTATGAGCCGTGGGGGGTCGAGGAAGGGACGCGGACTTGGGTCTGCTTGTGCCGTCCGGTTCCGACATGGCTGGAACATACTGTTATGTTCGGCAGGGAAGGAGACGACACAGCAACAAGAATAAGCTCAACCGTTTATTTTGAGCTTGATGATGTGGTGGAGTGTGTATGCTACTGTGTATGTTTGCAGGACTATGTGAAGCGTTACAATGAATATTTACCAGTGGTTGTTGTAAGTGCGTGTTGAGTGAGAAGGTGACCAGTTCAGTAGGGCGAGGCAGGTAGGAGAGTCCGTGAAACAAGCGGGGGTCCGTGGGGCTGAGAGGGGCGTCCAGAGGTCCAAGTCTAAAGTGGGGGTCGAGGATCGAGGGAGGCAAATCAGAATCCAGAAGGGGTCCAGAGAAGTGAGGCGCACTGCTCACTTCCAAGGCGACGGAGGGAATACTGGGGAAAACAAGAGACAAATGAGCACAAGGGTCGAAGGTCACAAGGAGCGAGCAAACAAAGGTGAGGAGCCAGAGACGGAAGCTTACTGCAAGCAGAGACTACGTTCCAGCGTTGGTTCTCTGGACACGCTGGCTTTTATGGGGAGTGATGTCATCAGCAGCAGGTGTGTCGATTGATGATTGCGCACAGCTGTGCTGGCGCGTGGCAGCAGAAGCAGAGTGTGTATGGCCGTGTGCAGACGAAGGAGCAGCTGATTGTGCACGCCCCGTGACACAATGTTAAGATTTCATCATTGATATCTAAACTATCAGACTGCGTGGTCGGTAGTAGTGGGTTTCAGTAGGCCTTTAAACCCAGAGACTATCCCTATGACCTCAGAGGTTCAGCTGTCTTCCAGAAAGCTAAGATAAGAATGATCTTAAAAAGTAGATGTGTTTCTGTCAGGGGAGTTCAACTGTGGAACAGCTTGGATGATTCCTTAAAATGTTCCAGTTCCATTCACACATTTAAAAAACACTTTAAGACCAATGTCTTGAAAAAATATATCACTCTTGAATCAACACTGTATGATCAATGTTAATTCAAATACTAAATGTGGGATATAAATAATAATGGAAGTGTAATTGTTTGTATATAGTATATAAATTGGTGCAAAGGTTTAATACGCGTACAAGGATATTTCACAAGCCTTTACTGTGTATATAATTGAACTGTGTTTATGTTGTGTATAATGTGTGTTTATAATATGTTGTACAAAGGACATTTAATAATTTTCGGAAGTTCATCTTGTACTTGACATTGTTTATAGGGTTAGGTGCAATAAGTGTTCAACTTCAGCCTAAACCCTTTCGCTCTGCAACATTTTCATTTTCAATTTATGAATGTATAACTGTTGTTTATTTTGTTGACGATTGACCGAAGAATAATAAACTAAACTAATAAGAACAACACAAGGTAAGGGACTGAGTGAAACACCAAAAAAATCATGATTGTGGGACTAATACAAATCTTTCTAATCTATTAAAGTGCAGCATTTTCCGGACGCACTGAAAATGTTTTTTTTTCCCTCAAAACTCGACAGTGCGCCTAATGTACGGAATTATTCTGGTTTTGCTTACCGACCTCGAAGCAATTTTATTTGGTACATGGTGTAATGATAAGTGTGACCATTAGATGGCAGTCAAACATAAGATATGTGTGTAGACTGCAATATGACTCAAGTAAACAACACCAACATTTTATATGTTCCATTGAAAATATAGAACATTACACACGGAGCTCAAAAATCTAAATCTGTTTTAGTACGACTTTGGTAAGCTATGAAGCCGCACCGCTTGATGGATTGTCGGCACATTAAACTTAGGAGTATTATCATGGTGTGTGTATAAGGTAAGACATATTATCTGGCGTTTTGTTTCTCAATATTATGCAAAAGCAACTTTTCTTACCTCCTGGTACCTGCTGATCTGTATTTGGGATCTGCATAAATCCTTAAAAAATGTCCCCCTTTGTAGTCCATGCCGGATAAGCTTCTTCTTGTTCTCTATTTTCTTGTTATGGGACATTCATCCTCCACTGTTGACATTTTTAATCTAAATTTGTGTAAAGTTCTTACTTATATCTGTCAGTAAACTTGCCATGAAAGTTTACTAAAAAGTACCGATATAGTGAGTTTACATTATTCACCCAAGGAACTTTAGTTATCAGAGAGTTCCGGTCGGACGGTTTTTCAAGGGATACATTTCCGGCATTGTTGTTGCACTAGTGAGCCATGGATGAGGAGATGCTGCGCCGCTATTGATTGAAGTAAAGTCTGAATGTCATTAAAACAGTTAGCTCCATCTTTTGACACTTCTTCCACTCCCGTCCTTGCACGCTACACCGCTACAACAAAGATGACGGGGAGAAGACACTGTCCAAGTGGAGGCACGTAAATAAGACCGCCCACAAAACGGCACATCCTGAAGAGACTGTCAGAAAGCGACTTGAAGATGATCTGTAAAACATCATCTATGCAACATTTTGACCAAAGAACCACCATTACATGTTATGTAGACCACAAGGAAGTATTTTACATTTAGAAGAACAAAAAATGATGACCCCTTTAATGCGCCATATAATCCGATGCGCCTATTATATGAAAAAAGTTTGAAAAAAGATAATTCGTTGGCAGTGTGCCTTATAATCCGGTGCGCCCTATGGTCCGGAAAATACGGTGGGATCATTTTTAGCATGGCCTCATGTGTGTCCTCTACTTGTTTTTGTCTGCCTCTCTTGGGCATCCATTTAGGTGATCCTAACAAGGCTACAAAGCACCCATGCACAAGTAAAAAAAAAAAAAAAAACTGCAATGAGAATCATCACTACCGCATCAAGCCACTTGCACTTTATCCTTCCAAAGGCTTGCTCAACGACCACTCTCCCATGGATGATCCTGAAGTTTTGCAGCCCGTCAGCCTCAGTTAGAGCCCCGTTTTCACGCTTAGGAGTGATAACAAAAGGTAACCCCTGTCGAATGAAGGCAAGATATCGCACGCTTCTGAGATTTGTAGTCCTCCAGCTCCAAAATGGCAGCGGCCAGCTAGGATGCTCCTGAATCAAATCTGGGGTAAATGTTTTTGTTCACAAAGTCTGCTGCCTTTGTTGGATCATTGAATCTGGTTGTTGGATTAAGTCATCCGCAACATCGCCGGAAAGAGAAGACCAAACCTCACGTTGGGACATCAATGTAGCTATGTTGGACCGCGCTTAATGGACCCATCGAACAGGTCAGTGTGTGAATGAAAAACAATGTTCTTCAGCTAAACTCAGACATAACTGAAAATATTATCTTTGGACTTGAGAAGCAAAGAGAAACTATTATTATTCACCTTGAAACCCTCTCCCTAAAACCGAGTAGTCAGGCTAGAAATCTAGGGGTAACAGTGAACTCAGACTTGAACTTCTCATGCCAAAATGAATATAAACATAAGTAGACAACGACGCGTCGTCATGCCTGTAAAAAAAAAATATGGTGAACCGGTACTTTTCAAACAGAGTATAGTACTGTTTTTCATTCATTAGTACTACAATACTAGACTGGTACAGGTATACTGTACAACCCTAACTGCAAGTATTGAACTTATTACACACCAGCTATTTGATTATAACGTGCATCTTAATAGTAGATTTAATTGCCAAATTTGGAGGTGCAACTCAGGTATCGTTTGGTACCATTTGATTTTACGTCAATCGGTATTCGGTACTGCTGATGGAATTCGGGTGGTACCTAAACAAGTACCAAATTCGGTATGCAACCCTACTTCCAAGAGTCTTGTATCTCCCTTTATCAATGTTTACAACAATTATGTTGACATTTCCAACTCCTAAATGTACTGGAGTATGAGAGTCCTGCTGAGGGCTTTCACTAGCAGAAAAATCCATGAAGAAAAGGACTACGTGAACTGAGGTGACATCGTGTAGCTTATTTGATCACGTGAGCACCTTCTTCTATTGATGGATTTATGTCAGTCATAGGTCACTAATGGAGAGCTAAAAAGTAGCTCTTCAAACACTAAGCTTTGCCAAGGACGCTTTGTTATTGGAGTGACTTGGTTTATGATTATATATAAAAAAAATTAAAGAAGATCCTACAAAGCCTTCCTTTCATTTGTTTTGTATCAGGGTTTATTGATGATTCATTCTTTGATTATTTTGGGGCTTAGGTAGACTATTAGATTAGTTTGGAGCTGTGTGTCTTTGCAGCAATGTGCCCGAATCAACCTTGTTCCAGCCTTTGCTTCAAACATTCATGTTTTGAAAAAAAAAAGAAGTAATTCTGTTAAACCAGACTTGGATACATAAGACATAACAATGGAGACATTTTTGTCTTTTGTTTTTATTACAGAATTATTGCAAACCACTTAAATTATTAGAAAACTGCTAATCCAAATATTGCACAATATACTGTAAATGAGGTGTACCAGTAATGCTCAAACTGTTGTACATGTACTAGAGCAGGGGTGTCCACACCTTTTCTGCAGGCGAGCTACTTTTTAATTGACCAAGTGGAGAGAATCTACATCATTCATATATGTCATTTATGTTTATTTATTTATGAAAGAGAGGATTTTGTTAACAAGTTAAATTTGTTTAAGATAATACAAGCATGTTTAAAGGCCTACTGAAATGAAATTTTCTTATTTAAACGGGGATAGCAGATCCATTCTATGTGTCATACTTGATCATTTTGCGATAGTGCCATATTTTTGCTGAAAGGATTTAGTAGAGAACATCGACGATAAAGTTTGCAACTTTTGGTCGCTGATAAAAAAGCCTTGCCTGTACCGGAAGTAGCGTGACGTCACAGGTTGAAGGGCTCCTCACATTTGCACAATGTTTACACCAGCAGCGAGAGCGATTCGGACCGAGAAAGCGACGATTACCCCATTAATTTGAGCTAGGATGAAAGATTCGTGGATGAGGAAAGTGAGAGTGAAGGATTAGAGTGCGGTGCAGGACGTATCTTTTTTCGCTCTGACCGTAACTTAGGTACAAGCTGGCTCATTGGATTCCACACTCTCTCCTTTTTCTATTGTGGATCACGGATTTGTATTTTAAACCACCTCGGATACTATATCCTCTTGAAAATGAGAGTCAGTGGACATTCACAGTGACTTTTATCTCCACGACAATACATCGGCAAAGCACTTTAGCTACGGAACTAATGTGGTAGCATCGTGCTTAAATGCAGATAAAAACAGAAGAAATACGCCTCTGACTGGAAGGATAGACAGAAGATCAACAATACTACCAAACCCTGGACCTGTAACCACACAATTAATGCTGTCCAGCCTGGCGAAGCCTAGCAATGCTGTTGCTAACAACGCCATTGAAGCTAACTTAGCTACGGGACCTCGACAGAGCTATGCTAAAAACATTAGCTCTCCACCTACGCCAGCCCTCATCTGGTCATCAACACATGTGCTCACCTGCGTTCCAGCGATCGACGGCACGACGAAGGACTTCCCCACGATGATCGGTGCGGTCGGCGGCCCGGAAACGGAGGAAGTCAACCCAGACAGGTGAGGACAGCGGCGCGGCGGCGGACGGCGTTGTAGCTTTCGACGACACCCCGGCCGCCATCAGAGTCGGCAAGAAACATATTATTCCCCAAAGTTATGTACGTGACATGCACATAGCGGAACGCACGTACGGGCAAGCGATCAAATGTTTGGAAGCCAAAGCTGTACTCACGATAGCGCGTCTGCTATCCAACTCAAAGTCCTCCTGGTTGTGTTGCTGGAGCCAGCCGCTAATACACCGATCCCACCTACAGCTTTCTTCTTTGCAGTCTCCATTGTTAATTGAACAAATTGCAAAAGATTAACCAACACAGATGTCCAGAATACTGTAGAATTATGTGGTGAAAACAGATGACTTAAGATGGCCACCGTGGTATTCCAAAATGTCTGCTTCAACCCGTGACATCACGCGCAAATGTCATCATACCGAGACGTTTTCAACCGGAAGTTTCCCGGGGAATTTAAAATTACACTTTATAAGTTAACCCGGCCGTATTGGCATGTGTTGCAATGTTAAGATTTCATCATTGATATATAAACTATCAGACTGCGTGGTCGGTAGTAGTGGGTTTCAGTAGGCCTTTAATATTCCTTTCTTTCATGAAGACCAGAATATAAGTTGGTGTATGACCTGATTCTGATGACTTGCATTGATTGGAATCAGACAGTAATGAATTAATTCTGGTGTATTTGAAATAGGCACATATACAGAAACATAGATATCTGAAACAGTCATCCAATGTATGCCTCATAGTGTTTGTAGCCAAAGCTAATTTACAACACTTGTCCCCAACAGCAACAGCGACAACAACAATACAGATCTAACATCATTAAAATAGGAAAATAAAAAAAGAATGAGGCAAAGAGGCGTCGATAATAATGATAATAGTAATAATACAGACAAAGTGCAATCTAGATAAAAACCAATAATAATAATAATAATAACAGCACAGACAAAGTGCAAACTAGGTAAGAACCAATTATTAAAAATTAGTAAAAACTAAACATGGGAACACAATTGTGTTTGTTTTTTGAAAGTGACAAGTGCAGGTATATTTTTCAAAGTGTCAGGTAGAGAGTTCCATAGTTGTGGTCCAGTAGTGATGATAACGTCAACATTTTCAAATGGAGGAGAAAAAAAGTCCTCCTTTCTGTCCAATACCACATTAAAGTACTTGCTTTTTGTTTGTCCAGCTTCCATACTCCTTTTTATACACTTTACAGGAAATACATTGGCGGCAAACTCCGTAGCTTGCTAGCTTGTGTGCGCTAGCTTTCTGAGACTCTTATTTTGTTAGCGCAGGCAGGATGAAGCAGGGCTTTTATTGTGAAGACAGGAACTGTGCAGTCGGTCTTTAGAGTTTTGACGGCATGTAGGGTTGAAATAAAAAGTGTTTCTCGCGTTCCTGTCTGTCATTTTTTCTTAATAATGATCTGGCAGCAGCCAGCGTCATCTCACCAGAATGTCAATCAAGTGACGAACGTGACGTCTCGGTGAAGATTGATGTTTACTAATTTTTAGGTTTATTTTTTTAATGCCTGGCTGACTGACACACCCTCCACCATTGACCGCTAGCTTGCCATCCACGTAATGGGCACTCCTGTACTAAAGGTATGGGGGCTCCGTCTAGTGATACGCCCAATAATAACTTAATTAGATATTCAAACAGAGTGTTACTGTTCAAACTGTATTTAATGTTACACTAGCCAAAATATTAGATATATTAGTGTGGGAAAATATTTTTAATGAATATTTAGGCCTACTACGCTACTGTATTTTAATGTTGGCCGTTATGCTGGTACTTGAAGAGCCAAGTGTATTTTTGAGGTGGCACTTGGTGAAAAAAGTTCAAGTTTTACAATAAGTTTCAATGTTTTATAATCATTAGACTTATGGGCTGTAATTATTTGGCCATGCCAGACTGTGCTCCTGCAGAGACGTTTTGCTTGATTGCACCAATGATTTTTTTTTTAAGCAATCTTGCAAAAATGTTGAACACATCCGGTGGCGTTTTGCAGAGGGGATTGAATTGTTTATATTGAAGCAAATATATATATATATCCATCAATTTTCTACCGCTTGTCCCATTTGGGGTCGCTGGAGTGCTGGAGACAAGTCGCCACCTCATCGCAGGGCCAACACAGATAGACGGACAACATTCACACTCACGTTCACACACTAGGGCCAATTTAGTGTTACCTATCAACCTATCCCCAGGTGCATGTCTTTTGGAGGTGGGAGGAAGCCGGAGTACCCGGAGGGAACCCACGCGGTCACGGGGAGAACATGCAAACTCCACACAGAAAGATCCCGAGCCCGGGATTGAACTCAGGACTACTCATATATACATATATATCAATCAATCAATCAATGTTTATTTATATAGCCCTAAATCACAAGTGTCTCAAAGGACTGCACAAGCCACAACGACATCCTCAGTACAGAGGCCATATATATATATATATATATATATATATATATATATATATATATATATATATATATATATATATATATATATATATATATATATATATACAAACCCTGTTTCCATATGAGTTGGGAAATTGTGTTAGATGTAAATATAAACGGAATACAATGATTTGCAAATCCCGTTCAACCCATATTCAATTGAATGTGCTACAAAGACAAGATATTTGTTGTTCAAACTCGTAAACTTTATTTTTTTTGCAAATAATAATTAACTTAGAATTTCATGGCTGCAACACGTGCCAAAGTAGTTGGGAAAGGGCATGTTCACCACTGTGTTACATGGCCTTTCCTTCTAACAACACTCAGTAAACGTTTGGGAACTGAGGAGACACATTTTTTAAACTTCTCAGGTGGAATTCTTTCCCATTCTTGCTTGATGTACAGCTTAAGTTGTTCAACAGTCCGGGGGTCTCTGTTGTGGTATTTTAGGCTTCATAATGCACCATACATTTTCAATGGGAGACAGGTCTGGACTACAGGCAGGCCAGTCTAGTACCCGCACTCTTTTAGTATGAAGCCACGTTGATGTAACACGTGGCTTGGCATTGTCTTGCTGAAATAAGCAGGGGCGTCCATGGTAACGTTGCTTGGATGGCAACATATGTTGCTCCAAAACCTGTATGTACCTTTCAGCATAATGGCGCCTTCACAGATGTGTAAGTTACCCATGTGTTGGGCTCTAATACACCCCCATACCATCATAGATGCTGGCTTTTCAACTTTGTGCCTATAACAATCCGGATGGTTCTTTTCCTCTTTGGTCCGGAGGACACAACTTCCACAGTTTCCAAAAACAGTTTGAAATGTGGACTTGTCAGACCACAGAACACTTTTCCACTTTGTATCAGTCCATCTTAGATGAGCTCAGGCCCAGCGAAGCCGACAGCGTTTCTGGGTGTTGTTGATAAACGGTTTACGCCTTGCATAGGAGAGTTTTAACTTGCACTTACAGATGTAGTGACCAACTGTAGTTACTGACAGTGGGTTTCTGAAGTGTTCCTGAGCCCATGTGGTGATATCCTTTACACACTGATGTCGCTTGTTGATGCAGTACAGCCTGAGTGATCGAAGGTCATGGGCTTAGCTGCTTACGTGCAGTGATTTCTCCAGATTCTCTGAACCTTTTGATGATATTAAGGACCGTAGATGGTGAAATCCCTAAATTCCTTGTAATAGCTGGTTGAGAAAGGTTTTTCTTATATTGTTCATCAATTTGCTCACACATTTGTTGACAAAGTGGTGACCCTCGCCCCATCCTTGTTTGTGAATGACTGAGCATTTCATGGAATCTACTTTTATACCCAATCATGGCACCCACCTGTTCCCAATTTGCCTGTTCACCTGTGGGATGTTCCAAATAAGTGTTTGATGAGCATTCCTCAACTTTATCAGTATTTATTGCCACCTTTCCCAACTCCTTTGTCACGTGTTGCTGGCATCAAATTCTAAAGTTAATGATTATTTGCAAAAAAAAAAAGTTTATCAGTTTGAACGTCAAATATGTTGTCTTTGTAGCATATTCAACTGAATATGGGTTGAAAATGATAAGCAAATCATTGTTTTCCGTTTATATTTACATCTAACACAATTTCCCAACTCATATGGAAACGGGGTTTGTACATGAAAAAGTCACAGCAGTAAGATGGAGTGGCGTGGCGAGGGTGAGCAAAGTTATGGCGCGGTGAATCTGCAGTAAGCTAATGAGCAAACAAAAGGCACATTAGTTATTTATTTCCTGCGCTTGTTTGGTTAAGAGAAGGGCACGGCAATTAGCTTTGAGGAGATGACATCCCTAAGCACCCTTGTGCTCCACTGCCAAGTCTGAACTGCTCCACAACCTGTAGGGTGTGCATGGTGAGAGAGTGTCATGCACGTGACCTCTCTGAAGCAGCTTAGCGGACTGCAGCTTTATTATGTAAGAAAGAGAGGATACAAGGTAATGAAATACACTTTTTGAAGTAAAACAATCGATGCGTCTGGTGGTGCTTCTATATTGTAATCAAGTAGAGTAGTAGAAGTAGGCGAAACCTGCAATACCTCCCTAATATCTGCACCTTTTCTTAGCATGGAGTTTATTTTGAAGACGCATATCATCTCGTAAACTAATAAAAAAAACTAATAGACTTGAATAATGCATTACCAACATGTCAGATGGAAGAGCTGGAACAAAATGCTGCAAAATGAAAAGCAAAAAATATTTTTGTGGGGGGGGGCATAGCCTGCGGACCTGCAGCGAAGTGGGGTGTGCCAGGACACCTGGAAGAGCCTGTCATGTCGGTGCTTGGTGGTCCGAAGAGCGCGTAAGCAAGAGTCTTCCACAATTTGGCGCCCGACATGGCCGGACCACCGGAGGCGGAGGAGGAGACCCCGTGACGGCTCTCGCGGGCGTGCTCGAAGGGGTGGCAGCAACAAGCCACCCGCAGCCCGAGGCGGTCCGCCAGCAGATGGCCCAGCAGAGCCAGATCCCGCAGGCGTTGGCGGACCGGGTGGGAGCGGCACGGCCAACATCAGCGGCCGTCACCATGCAGCGCATGGGGGAGAAGGAAGACTCTTGCCTCCGCTTTCTTCGGACCACCAAGCACCGACATGGCAGGCTCTTCCAGGTTTACAATAGTGTTTATTTTGCAATAAATCTTCCTTCTTGGGCTTTTCAGCAATTGTATTTTTGTCTGTGTCAGTCTCGCTCTCGCTCGTGCTCCACTCCAACTCTCCTCTCCTCCCCGGCTGCTGCCTTTTAACAGAGCGACAGGTGATTAGACAAACAGGCCCAGGTGGGCCCTATACGCACCTGTCGCTGATCTCGCAGCCGGTCCTGGCACAC
Organism: Entelurus aequoreus; assembly: GCF_033978785.1. Lineage (NCBI taxonomy): Eukaryota > Metazoa > Chordata > Actinopteri > Syngnathiformes > Syngnathidae > Entelurus > Entelurus aequoreus. The sequence continues at coordinate 38,447,600 of NC_084746.1, read as the reverse complement.
CCTGCTTCGCTGCAGGTCTGCAGGCCACACCCCCTCCCCACAATTTTATCATTTCAAAAATAATCACTCTACACAAACACATCGCCTTAGTTGTCCACAGATTTGTGCAAATTTGAGGTCCAACGTTTTTTTCTTTATGAGTTTATTGAGGCATATCAGCATATCCTGCACTGTCTTAAATGATATTTCTGTCATGTCTTTTGGATCATGTTTTGTTTTGTTTAGTTATGTTTGATTTTTGGACTCTTTAGTTTCTGTTTACGCCCCATTGTTTTTGTTTCCATGACAACCAATGAGTTTTCACCTGTCCTCATGTCACGCAGCTCTCTCACGCTTTGCACTCGCGCACCTGTCACTAATCATGTCACTGTTATTTAAGCCTGTCTTTTTCTGTTGATCGTCCTGGTGACATTATCCTTACTCACTCTGCTACCTTTCATTCCAAGCCATTGTTCCCTGCACGTTTTTTCATGCCACAGTAAGTGTTGTATATTTCATGTTTATAGTTTTTGCCTTTGTGCAAGTTTTTGTTTCATTAGCCAAGTTTTTGTACTTCCGCCTTGTGCGCGCTTTTCGTTTGTTCTTTTTGTTAGTGTAAAATTAAACATGTCCTTACCTTCACGCCTTGCCCGTGCCAACTTTCCTTTGCATTCCGGAAAAACACAACACCCCAAGGTCCACGTATTGACAATTTCCATATATTAGCCACACCGGAGTATAAGCCGCAGATAAATACGTTGTGAAATTAGATATTTACACAGAAATATTATATAAATGTCTATTTACGTACCATAAAGGTGTTCAAATGGTGTCTGTAACACGGCAGTAAAACGGCTGATCAAACAAAACAGAAGTCATCTTAATTGACCTGCTAGCTGCATAGGCTAGATATTCAATCAGCTAAACAAACTCAATAAGGAATTAGTAAAACTGAAGCAATATACAAATAATGCCATTTTAAGTCATGACACAAACACAGACACTTGTAAATGTGTTAGCATATGCTAATGCTAACGACGCCGGCTTCAGCACATTACGAAAGCGCGTGCACATATGCATGAAAACACTCCTACAGACGTCACGCGTGGGACGGATTAGTAAGTATAAACAGTTTTAGTCCACATGAGTCGAACGCTATGGACGGCCAGTTGAAAGCAGTAAATAGAAGGAAAGTGCAGCACATGCTGTGAGGGAACTCATCCAAAAGATGGCGCCAGAGCACTAACAATAACACACCTTTTCAGTGGATTTGCTTGTTTTATTTTAAACTATTTGCTTTATCATGGACCAGGGTGGCAAAAACATGCAATTAAGAGATGAAATCAATAGTTGTATACGTCTTCATCCACACTGTCTATGTGGGGAAATTGGCTCTAGATCTGTAGATGACCAAGAGGGGGCGACATATCAAGTGTGGCGACAGAAATGGGGTGTTCCAAGTACAGTTAGTTTTCTACACATTGCTCAAAAACTAATAGATATTTTGGGATATGACTGCCAGATTCATTTTCAGGAGCAAAACATTCATAAAGAGAACTTGTTGGGGAAATTTCAGACGCTACGAGTCCTTTAAATAGTGATCATAAATCTGAGCCTCCCCACTGCTAGCGAATGTCAGAATGAGCCCTATAACATCTGGTCTTACTCGCTAGCAATAGCTTATACTGTAGCTAAAGGTTGACATGTATTTTTTTTCCAACCATTAGAAGGAAGAAAGTGAGTGTGAAGGAGAGTGCTGAGAAGAAGAAGCAGATGATTTTCATTGAATTGAATAAATCGTTAATGAAAAATAAGACCCAGTGTGTAATGGACATGGCGACCCAGTTCAAGTGGAGCAGGACCCAGCCAACGATGTTAAATAATATCTAAACGGCAGACATTTATCCAAGACAATATGAAGAAGCTGCTGATGGTGTGTTTGACTGAGAAGGAACTCAAAGGCGATACTGTAGACGTCTGCTCTCCTAAGCATAAACGACCAGCACCATGACGGAGGAGTCATGTGGGGGGAAATACAACTTTACCGCGAACACTGTACATTAGTGAAACATTACTTTATGAAACTACTGTTGTTATTAGTTCATTACATTGTATTGTATCTTATACAATCGCATACAATATTTAAATGTTTTCAAATGGTTGTTACATGTTAAAATGTTTCTGTTTTGGGGGGCGAATTACCGACTACATTGATTTATAAACTTTTTATACATACATATATATGTACGTATATATGTATATATGTGTATATATGTATATATATATATATATATATAATATACATGTGTATATATGTATATAAAGCATATATATATAT
>NC_084746.1:38420283-38442783 GCF_033978785.1 Entelurus aequoreus | reverse complement strand
TTCATTGAAAAGAACTGTGCTTTTCCTTCAAAAATAAGGACATTTCAATGTGACCCCAATTCATATATATATATATGAATTCAAATGCAATATATACTGTGTAAATATATGCACAATATCACTAATACAAAAAACTCACAATAATGCACAAACTCACTAAAATGCTAAAAACGTTATGGCAAGCCATCTTAAAAAAACAGGATGGAATTGTACATTTAGAGTATACATGAAAATAAAGAATGCAGGATTTACAATATCTTACTATAAACAATAAAACACTGAACATTAACAACATGTGAACGCCACTCCTCTTTTACTTCCGATACCACCTCCTCCATCCACATCTTTTGCAACAAACAGCAAAATATGAAGGCAAGGAGTAAAAAAACAACCACAAACTGAAATAATATCATTTTTCTGCAGAACTTTGTTGTAAAAATCTGCTTCCAAGTCTGTCCTCGACACTCCTGTTTCAGGCTGGCTGCTCTGTAAACAAGCCCCGCCCACTCTGCTTGGCGCATGGGCTGACGTAGATTGCCCTAACAACCCGTATAGCTATCAAAAGTGCAGATTTCAACTGTTTAGATACTTTCTATGGTTCAAGGTAATTTGAAAACAGCACTGCACATGGTAAAGGCAGCTACAGGGGCCCCTCAGTACATCACTGACTTGTTATGTCCCTACTCTTCAGTTGCATGGTGGGGCCCCTCAGTACATCACTGACTTGTTAGGCCCCTACTCTTAAAGGTCTTCTAAAGATCCCAAAAAGTCATTTCAAAACCCTGTCATTCCAGACTTTAGCTCCCAGACTCTGGAACAACTTCCAGCAGTCCCTGTGTGATCTTGACTGTGTTGACACTTTTAAGAAACATCTGAAAACGTATCTTTTTAGTGAAGTTTTTAGTTAATGTTCCGTTTAACTATCATTTTTAATCCACTTTGTATCCTTTTTATGATGTTGTTGTTTTCATTGAATTGTTGTTTTACTTCACCTATGTTTTGTACAGCACTTTGTCATTTTATCCCTGAAAAATACTTTATAAATAACATTTACTTACTATTCAAACAAACACTCACTTGCTTTTAGACATGTTTGGCCATGTTTCATACGAACATCAGACATGGCAATATGTCTTGTCATGACCATGAGGTCATTTTATGATGGAAACAAAAATCTTCATTGGAATAAAAAACATATATAAAAACAAACAAACACCTGTATTCCTCCAATATCCCAACTGGCTGCACCTTCATTAAAATGAAGCGACACAGACTTGTGGAAAATGTCAGCCGTCTAGGACATTACTTGGAGCACAGGCCCTCCAATCAAGAGAACTAAACAGTGGGCCCACAGAGGTGAGCGCTAATGAGCTATGCTTTGCATGTGTGTGTGTGTGTGTGTGAGTGTGTAGGTGTGTGTGTAGGTGTGTTCTTGTATTTCAACCCTTCTTGAGACATGAAGAAGGAAAAGTAGCTTCCATATGAGGAGGTGTGAACAAGTGATGACATAAATCATGGTCCCAATAACATTGCATCTAATAGAGAATGTCTCATTTGCACACCTGGTGGTGAAATCTATCAAAATGAGGGTGGTCCCAAAAAGGAGGGATTTTTCAAATGGACTGTGTGTCGCTTTTAATAGTCAACATATGAAATATGTGTACAAATTTGAAGTGCTCCCCCTCTGGCCAACATATGTAACAACAAATTAAATTTAAAAAATAATAATAATAAATAAATATATATATATATATATATATATATATATATATATATATATATATATATATATATATATATATATATATATATATATATATTTGTGTGTATATAGAGACATACTGTAATAACTTGAAGTAAATAATGAAGTTTAAAAAACAATTACAAACATAACTACATTAACCAAAAGCAATCTTTTTCTCAAAATGTGTCAACTTTGTTCTTATAAAATTGGGAACAACTGCTCATATTCTTTCTGTTTCTGCAATATTACAATATTTTCTCGTAAAATTGGTACTTTTTCATGCAAAATGGTGACACTTGTCACATAAAATTCTGACTCATCATTTTTGTTGTCCTTCTAAAACAGACTTTTGTCATAATTTTGCCAAGTAAAATTCAGATTATTATCATAATATTGCCAAAATGTTAAAGTTTTCTCATTCAATTTTGACTTTTGTCGAGTAAAAATTACGATTATTTTCATAAAATTGTTATTGAGTAAATTTCCAACTTTTATCAAAATATTGCACAAATGTTCAGTTTTTCTGGTAACATTTTGACTTGCGTTGAGTAAAATTAAAACTTTTATTATAATACTGCCAAAATTCCAAGTTTTTCTTGTATAATTGTGACCTTTTTCTTGTAAAATTCCCCCCAAAATGAGTATGTATATATTATTATTGTTGTAAATACAAATCTTTATATATCTAGAAAGTGTGGTCCTAAAGAGGGAGGCATTTTTCGGCGGTCTCAAGAAGGTAACAAATACAAGAATGTGCATGTATGTGTGTGTGTGTGTGTGTGTGTGTGTGTGTGTGTGTGTGTTGAGGGGGCTGACTTTGGCTGATTGAAACTACACGCCAATCAGTCATTTAGTCCACAATAAGTTCAGCATCCTCCTACAGTATTTTCCCTACCTTCTATAGTTTTAAGATAGTCTAAGTGTATCTGACAGGTTTAGGCAGAGTTGATTTTAATTTGGGGTGGAGAGGATGTGATCACTTTGCTTATTTATATTTGTTCATACAAGATGAGTAGTCTTTCCCTTTTAAAGGGCTGTTCAAAAGACTGTCTCGTTATTACATATCTGAATTTTTCCACCACTGTTTAATCAGCGGTAGTTGTTGTAACAGACTTTTTCTTTACCTCCCCAAAAAACCTGTGGAACAAAAAAAATGTTTCCATGCAAAACGACTTAAACTTAAAATGTTCCACACAACAATGTTTTAACATTACTGAAAAATATATGCGTATGATGACATACAAATAAAATAAACAATTGTAAAAAAATATGCAAATAATGAATTAGAATTAAATGTTCATATAGTGATAAATGATATATGTATTTTAACGTATAAAGAAAATTAAACTGATGAATTTAACAATACTCAAATATTAAATGAAAATTAAATGTATGTATGTATTAGTGTTGTAACGATACCAATATTTTGGTACCGGTACTAAAATTATTTAGATACTTTTTGGGCGCAGGGGGGGTGCGGCACCGGTACGTTTCAGAGACGGTATAGTACTGAAAATGATTCATTAGTATCGCGGTATTATACTAATACCGGTATACCGTACAACCCTAGTATGTATACAATCATTAATAAAACAAGAATAAAAAGTACAACATGATAAACATGTGAACTCAAAAACGTGGTGTGTGTGTGCCCAAATAAATTTATTTACAATTTAAATTTTTGACTTTATAAATCCACATAAAGAATTGGAAACTGTACTGCTACTGTACATTTCCATTGACTAGGAGTCATTGTGTGTTTTTTGGCTGTGGCTCCAGTGCAGTCAGCTGTGTGTCACTTTAAGGAGAAAAAAAACAAAAAACGATACCAATACAGCTGCTCTGTCATTTGAGGAATAACTTATTTTGTTTAGTTTAGTTTAGTTCATTAAGGATCCCCATTAGTCTACGGCGCAGTGGAGACTATTCTTCCTGGGGTCCAGGCAAAAAACATCACACAATCACAAAACAAAAGATTACAATGCAGTACAACATGATCAAATAATAAAATGTTGTAATACAAAAATAGCAACAAAAAAGAACAAAAAAAAAAACAATAATTTCCAGTTTACATAATAATGTTCATACCAAAGATAAAAAGAGCAATATAAAAATATATATATATATGTTTGCAAAAATAAAACAAAGAACCAATGGCCTATAATATACACATTGGTGTACCAAAGACAAATAATAAGTGACGAAAAAGTACCGTCCATCCATTTTCTACTGCTTGTCCCATAATCAATAAAATAGTCAATATTCAATAAAACCAGTCATGACATTAGGTACAATCTAGAATAATCTCTTTCCGCAATATTTCTCCTCTTAGTCTATTCTTAAAACCCACTATGCTGGTGATTGATACCAGATATTGTGGAAGTCGATTCCAGTAAGTGATTGCCCTATACTTAACAGTCTTTTTCAAAACATCAGTTTTGGGTTTAAGACGGGTGAGAGCACCTCTTAGGGCTAACCTGGTACCATAGTTGTGACTTTCACTAGCAAGCAACAGATGAGAATACAGATAAGCAGGTTTATGGTATGTATAGATTTTTTTTTAAATAGAATCAAACTACAAGCTACACTTTCACAAACTCTCATCCATGACAATTCATTATGCATTATCTCAATGCCGGTCCTAAATGAGCAATGGAGAGCTAGTCTGGCAGCTCTGTTTTGGGTAAACTGGATTTTATTTAGTTCTTGTTTAGTTCTTTTAGCTCACAAGTGACAGCCCATACTCAACTGAGTCGGTTTTTCATCTCCAACATCCATCTATCTGGAATTAAGAACAAGGAAACAATTCCAAACTGTACATTGTAGTGCCAAATTAGGGAAATGTCTTTATTTTCCTGTTTACTATGTGGCTCGTTTCATATTCATTTTTGCTTTAAAAAAAAACATACACCCAAAACCATTTTAACTATTCACTATACAAACCCCGTTTCCATATGAGTTGGGAAATTGTGTTAGATGTAAATATAAAAAAGGAATATTTTGATTTGCAAATCATTTTCAACCCATATTCAGTTGAATATGCTACAAAGACAACATATTTGATGTTCAAACTGATAAACTTTTTTTTTTTTTTTGCAAATAATCATTAACTTTAGAATTTGATGCCAGCAACACGTGACAAAGAAGTTGGGAAAGGTGGCAATAAATACTAATAAAGTTGAGGAATGCTCATCAAACACTTATTTGGAACATCCCACAGGTAAGCAGGCAAATTGGGAACAGGTGGGTGCCATGATTGGGTATAAAAGTAGATTCAATGAAATGCTCAGTCATATACAAACAAGGATGGGGCGAGGGTCACCACTTTGTCACCAAATGCGTGAGCAAATTGTTGAACAGTTTAAGAAAAACCTTTCTCAAACAGCTATTGCAAGGAATTTAGGGATTTCACCATCTACGGTCCGTAATATCATCAAAGGGTTCAGAGAATCTGGAGAAATCACTGCACGTAAGCAGCTAAGACCGTGACCTTCGATCCCTCAGGCTGCACTGCATCAACAAGCGACATCAGTGTGTAAAGGATATCACCACATGGGCTAAAGAACAATTCAGAAACCCACTGTCAGTAACTACAGTTGATTGCTACATCTGTAAGTGCAAGTTAAAACTCTCCTAAAACCGTTTATCAACAACACCCAGAAACGTCGTCGGCTTCGCTGGGCCTGAGCTCATCTAAGATGGACTGATACAAAGTGGAAAAGTGTTCTGTGGTCTGACGAGTCCACATTTCCAAATTGTTTTTGGAAACTGTGGATGTTGTGTCCTCCGGACCAAAGAGGAAAAGAACCATCCGGATTGTTATAGGAGCAAAGTTGAAAAGCCAGCATCTGTGATGGTATGGGGGTGTATTAGTGCCCAAGACATGGGTAACTTACACATCTGTGAAGGCGCCATTAATGCTGAAAAGTACATACAGGTTTTGGAGCAACATATGTTGCCATCCAAGCAACGTTACCATGGATGCCCCTGCTTATTTCAGCAAGACAATGCCAAGCCACGTGTTACAACAGCGTGGCTTCATAGTAAAAGAGTGCGGGTACTAGACTGGCCTGCCTGTAGTCCAGACCTGTCTCCCATTGAAAATGTGTGGCGCATTATGAAGCCTAAAATATCACACCGGAGACCCCCGGACTGTTGAACAACTTAAGCTGTACATCAAGCAAGAATGGGAAAGAATTCCACCTCAGAAGCTTAAAAAATGTGTCTCCTCAGTTCCCAAACGTTTACTGAGTGTTGTTAAAAGGAAAGGCCATGTAACACAGTGGTGAACATGCCCTTTCCCAACTACTTTGGCACGTGTTGCAGCCATGAAATTCTAAGTTAATTATTATTGGCAAAAAAAAATAAAGTTTATGAGTTTGAACATCAAATAATTTGTCTTTGTAGTGCATTCAATTGAATATGGGTTGAAAAGGATTTGCAAATCATTGTATTCCGTTTATAGTTACATCTAACACAATTTCCCAACTCATATGGAAACGGGGTTTGTATTTGCAGGTCAAAGGTAATGACTTTTTCAATCCAGCAGATGACAATTACGCAACACTAACACAGTGTCAGTACAGACATAAGCCGGATTCGCAAATACTAGTTCTAAGAACTACCACAGTTATAGGAACTACCCTTCCCCATAGGGACTTTTCTTTTCACGTTGGCACATGGCTGGGGATGCTGGGGACCTTGGTAAGAAACATGTGTGACGTAATACTTTAGCGCCTCACCCACCACTGCAAAACAACCAACAACCCGCCCGCCAAAAGTGAAGAGAGAAACAACAAACAAGATAGGAGATCTGGGAGGCAACTGTGTTCAAAAGACTATAAAAATGGGACCCATTACCTCCCTGCTTGGCACTCAGCATCAAGGGTTGGAGTTGGGGGTTAAATCACCAAAATGATTCCCGGGCGCGGCGCCACTGCTGCCCACTGCTCCCCAAGAGGACACATTTCACCACATCTAGTGTGTGTGTGACAATCATTGGTACTTTTATCTTTAATCTTAAAAATGATGGTCTGCTTGCAAGGAATAGCAACATTCGGCATCAAACAATGTTAATGGAAGAGCACACCGAGGGACTATTTCTTCGTTTCATGTAAGACGAAAGGATAGCAAGTAAGCAAGAAGGCAACAAGTAAGCTACTTGTTTTATTTTTAAATGGCAGGTCTGTGTTGTGGCTAGGGGAAGCGCGTAGCTCATCAGTTCAACCAATCACCAAACACCTAGGTGTTTTAGTTCCTACGGGACTCAATTTAGACCCCATCTCAGAGTAGGAGCTAAAATGGTTCTGGGATATGAGGGCTGTAGTCCAAAGTTCCCGTATGTCGGAACACGACGGAAAATGGCCCGGGGACTAAAAAGGTTATAGGAACTCCAAAAAGTCCCTAAAGTTGGAAAACGACTGTACACTCACCAGTTGCTTTCTTTAGTTATCTACACACCCCAAAAGCAGTGAAGTTGTCACGTTGTGTAAATGGTAAATACAATACAATGATTTACAAATCCTTTTCAACTTATATTCAATTGAATTGACTGCAAATACAAGATACTTAATTTTCACAATGAGAAATTTCATTATTTTTGCAAATAATCATTAACTTAGAATTTAATGGCAGCAACACATTGCAAAAAAGTTGTCACAGGGGCATTTTTACCACTGTGTTACATGGCCTTTCCTTTTAACAACACTCAGTAAACGTTTGGGAACTGAGGAGACACATTTTTGAAGTGGAGTTCTTTCCCATTCTTGCTTGATGTACAGCTTAAGTTGTTCAACAGTCCGGGGGTCTCCGTTGTGGTATTTTAGGCTTCATAATGCACCACACATTTTCAATGGGAGACAGGTCTGGACTACAGGCAGGCCAGTCTAGTACCCGCACTCTTTTACTATGAAGCCACGCTGTTGTAACACGTGGCTTGGCATTGTCTTGCTGAAATAAGCAGGGGCGTCCATGAAAAAGACGTTGCTTGGATGGCAACATATGTGTGGAGAGGCGGGGCCGGCGGTCCGACACCGGGGCCCGCTCCAAGATGGCCATCTTGGAGCGGGCCCCGGTGTCGGACCGCCGGCCCCGCCTTGGAGCGGGCCCCGGTGTCGGACCGCCGGCCCCGCCTCTCCACAATATGTTACTACAAAACCTCTATGTACCTTTCAGCATTAATGGTGCCTTCACAGATGTGTAAGTTACCCATGCCTTGTGCACTAATACACCCCCATACCATCACAGATGCTGGCTTTTCAACTTTGCGCCAAGAACAATCCGGATGGTTAATTTCCTCTTTGGTCGGAGGACACGACGTCCACAGTCTCCAAAAAACAATTGAAGCCGGCAGCGTTACTGGGTGTTGTTGATAAATGGCTTTGGCTTTGCATAGTAGAGCTTTTTAACTTGCACTTACAGATGTAGCGACAAACTGTAGTTACTGACAGTGGTTTTCTGAAGTGTTCCTGTGCCAATGTGGTGATATCCTTTACACACTGATGTTGCTTTTTGATGTAGTACCTCCTGAGGGATCAAAGATTCTCTGAACTTTTTGATGATATTACGGACCGTAGATGGTGAAATCCCCAAATTCCTTGCAATAGCTGGTTGAGAAATGTTGTTCTTAAACTGTTGGACAATTTGCTCACGCAATTGTTGACAAAGTGGTGACCCTCGCCCCATCCTTGTCTGTGAATGACTGAGCATTTCATGGAAGCAGCTTTTATACCCAATCATGGCACCCACCTGTTCCCAATTAGCCTGTTCACCTGTGGGATGTTCCAAATAAGTGTTTGATGAGCATTCATCAACTTTCTCAGTCTTTTTTGCCACTTGTGCCAACTTTTTTTAAACATGCTGCAGGCATGAAATTCCAAATGAGCTAATATTTGCAAAAAATATATCAAAGTTTACCAGTTCGAACGTGATGTATCTTGTCTTTGCGGTCTAGTCAATTGAATAATAATTGAAAATGATTTGCATATCATTGTATTCTGTTTTTACTTACCATTTACACAACGTGACAACTTCACTGGTTTTGGGTTTTGTAATTGGCGCAGATTTTGCTGTGACACTTTCCAACCGAAGACGTATAATGTGGACAAGATATGCATGAGTTAACATGATATTAGTTGAAGAAAAACAGGGAAGCGCAGCATTGATTTGTAGGGTTAGGTCTACCAAAATAGTTTTGCTTTCATCATTTTCCTCCCTCTGACAGCAGACTGTTGTGCAGAACAACAACCACAGAGTGCGACTCTTGAGGAACTTGGCGTGGTTGTTTTGCATGTGCCTTACTGGCAGTTGCGCCATACATGCCTGTAGGGCTTGATTGCAAGAGCACTTAGTCATCAAGTATACAGCTCTTCATGTCATTAACCTCTAGACGTTAGAAACACTGCTAATTCCTATTCCGCAGGGGGTTTCTCATGCACTTTATTATTATGCAGAGGGAAAGTGAATAATAATTGGATTTTGTTCAGCTGGCTGCTTATTTTGATGTTCAGCCTATTATTTGAGGTAATTCATTTACTTTTGTCCTTTGCGTGAAACACTTGGATTGATATTCCGAATTCGTATCAAAACAAAATGCTTCTCAAACGCTCCTCTTATCGCAGAACACAGATTATCATCCTCTTTGTGAATCAATTACGCACAAAGACTTTGGTAAATTTACACAGCGAGGAATTAGCTTTGATGAGGCAGCCTCATATCCAAATGATTTACAGTGTTTACCGTCTCCGTTTATTCCTTCACCATTTCAGCCCTCCCCGTGCCTAATTGTACACTAAAAAAAACATGTTGTGGCGTATATATATTTTCATTAAAATAGCCCATTCCCGTACAAAATGCACACGTATCCTCCTGAACAGGCAGTAGGCCAAAGCAAAGCTCTTATTTCAGTTTCTTAAGACCCCTTCTGGACACATTCCCCGTGTTCAAGGGATCGAGGGGGTATTTGGATGCTTCAGAGGAGGACCTCATCCTGTCACAAGAAGCTATAAGCAACTCCATGAAAAGAGGGAAGGGAATGCTTACATTTGTATAAATTTGCATGCAGTATGAAGCCAAGGTCAAAACATGTTGGCATTCACGTAGAATGACTACAAATTCAGGGGTGGCGTTGGTATAAATTAAAATTATGTGAATTCATCATCCAAATGGAGACGTTGCTTGGTACTTTCACAACGTTCTTTTCCAATGCCAATTTTCTTTAAGACCTATTTTAAGTCTTAATAATTATCTTCTGGTTTGCATAAGTCAGGCACTATATCAAGTCATTAATCACAGTCCAGTGTGGCATTCTTATCTCTCTCTTCACCTATCGGGCGCAGTGAAGAGGAACTAAGACCACCTATCAATCAACCACTTTTTTTAAATGGCTTTTTGAATTGGACATCAATTTCAAGCTTGTCTAATTTCACAAACAACACAAAAAAAAAAAAAGTTGTCTTCATGGTGTTTGGGTGATAACATTTGCGGCACGAGACGTAAACAAACAATGCCTTGTGAAGTAGCGCGACGTGAGATGAAACGGTGCTGTAAAAGTCTACGTTCACACTGCAGGGTCGGATTTTTTTCCGAATCTTTTTCCGAACTCGGGCCGTAACATCCAGACGAAGAATAAAGTCATATACAATTTATTCAATGAATAGGTAAATCAACGCAACAAAGAATAATATTAATCTTACACTCACACATTTATTACCGTATTTTTCGGACTATAATCCTTTCATTTTCTCAAAAATCGACAGTGCGCCTTATAACCCGGTACGGGATAATTCTGGTTGTACTTACCGACCTCGAAGCTATTTTATTTGGTACATGGTTTAATGATAAGTGTGACCAGTAGATGACAGTCACACATAAGAGATACGTGTGGACTGCAAGATGATGCCAGTAAACAACACCAAAACTTTAAATGTTCCATTGAGAATATAGAACATTACACACGGCGCTCAAAAATCTGTCAAAATATTCAAGTATGACATTGGTAAACTATGAAGCCGCACAGCTTGATGGATTGCATTACGGCTACCATAGTCAGACGTACTGTGCTTCAACATAAGAGTATTATTATGGTGTGTGTATAAGGACCACAACATGTTACTTATTAGCAGACATTATCTGGCGTTTTGTTTCGCAGTATTATGCAAAACCAACTTTTCTTACCTTCCGGTACCTGCTGATGTGTATTTGGGATCTGCATAAGTCCCAAAAAATATGTGTGCGTGTGCTCCATTGTAGTTTGCACCAAAGCCCTAGTCAATAAGGTCCTTCTTTTTCTCTATCTTCTTGTTGTGGGGCATTCATCCTCCGGCATTTATAATATAAAGTAGCACACAGTTCTAACTTATATTTGTCAGTAGATTCGCTACGGAAGCGCTACAAAATACCGGTACAACAATAGATTTTTTGTCAAAACCGATCTTTTTGTGGCCGTTCATAATACAAAAAAAATGTAGATTTCTCATGTGAACACAATTTAGCCCGCACGCGGACATGACGTCACACGCACCGCAAAGTTTCCGCAAGAAAAAATGGCTAACACTCCAGTCGGTCTGAATTTCAAGGATTTTGTTGCGATCAAAGTCAACATTTTGTGAACCCAATTATCGCACGTAGAAGATTAAGAAGGAAAAGGATAAGTATTTTTCCTCACGCAGTTTCACGTGAGTTCCTAAAACATTATTTTCACTTGCTCCATTGTTAACTATTTATTTTGTAACCGCCTAATTTGGCGAATAATTACGATGACGTTCAGTAGTGTTTACATTGAAGACGCGTCGTATACATATGTATGATTTATATCCGCCTACGAAAAAGGCATCGTCTGACAAGATGTAGTTTCTCTTTAAATATCCTTCTTGAAAATGGCCTTGCAAATATATATTTGCCACCTAATCAACGTTTTTGTTCTCCTTCTTTGTGGGTTAAAAAAGTGAGTATTGATGATTTCTCTGCTAGCCCTGTATGGCTACGGTGCAACACTTCCTGCTTTGGTAAATTGAATCTTGTGATGGGATACTCACTTTGGCGTGACACGTGAGTATCCAATCACAGTCTCGTTAACATCAGGCTACTAAGATAGGCTACTGTCAACACACTTATGATCTGATTGGCTATCACAGCTGTCTATCTATGTATGTGTTCTCAAATTCATCCCCTAACGGTCCCGGGTGTGGCTCTGCTGATCTGCATAGCAATGCCGCGGCTCAAACCAGTGAGTATCCAATCACAGGAGGCGTAAATGTCACGTTCAACGTGAGGACAGCTAGAAAGCCTTACTGACAACAACTGGTGATCTGATTGGCTATGGCAATTATCTATCAACTGTATTTGCCCGTTCACTTACAGTGCACAGACATTGTTTATTCTAAAGGCAGATTTGGTACTGCATGGCAACATAAGCTAGCTGAATTCTGATTGGATACAAACTAAAACTAAAAACAACAGCACTGGAAGGAGCATAATATGACATGAAGAGAATATGAATACTTTTAGAAGATTTAGGGAAAGTCAATTAAAAATGACTTATCTTTAATTGTGATCATGAATTCTGGTTATGTTAGGCCAGCAGATAAGGCCTTGCTGGCCCTGACGGCCAACCAATGATATATATATATATATATATATATATATATATATATATATATATATATATATATATATATATATATATATATATATATATATATATATATATATATATATATACAAAAAAATGTTGGTAAACATTAACATAAAATAATTATTTTTGTGTGTGGTTTGCCTCTAAGGATTCAGAGACAATTAATGAGTACCTAATTCATATGACAAGAAGATTGTGTAGTGTTTAGTGTTTGCTCAATAGACATTACTCCTCATGATAAATTGCGGGACGTTTTCAGTCCCCAACAACAACAGGAATAATAATTCTCATATTGTACTCGGACATCAGTGCAAAATGACTTTTGGAAATGGAGGCGAAATTGTTTGGAGTTTAGAAGTGATGAGCGCCTCTCCGACCAGCCTTTCCATTTGCAGCACAACACAATGGATGAGGGGGGAAATGGAAATAAATTGCTTTTTCTTTGTGGCTTTTTTTCTGCTTCTTCGTCAGAGCAAACCGCTGCTTCTGTTTCATTGTTCAACATACTTCATGTGTGGTAGGAATACATACTGTGTGTGGAGGAATATGATCATTTCTGTCAACTGTTCTTTACAGCTGAGGTCAGGGCTTGATGAAGAAAGCCCAGTGTGATAGTTTTTACCCCCCAGCGTCCATTGGGCAGATTCAATGTCACTTCTGGATTCCCAGCAAAGCTACACTATATTGCCAAACGTATTTGGCCACCTGCCTTGACTCACATATGAACTTGAAGTGCCATCCCATTCCTAACCCATAGGGTTCAATATGATGTCGGTCCACCTTTTGCAGCTATTACAGCTTCAACTCTTCTGGGAAGGCTGTCCACAAGGTTGCGGAGTGTGTTTAGAGGAATTTTCCACCATTCTTGCAAAAGCACATTGGTGAGGTCACACACTGATGTAGGTCGAGAAGGCCTGGCTCTCAGTCTCCTTTCAAAATCATCCCAAAGGCGTTCTATCGGGTTCAGGTCAGGACTCTGTGCAGGCCAGTCAAGTTAACCCACACCAGACTCTGTCATCCATGTCTTTATGGACCCTGCTTTGTGCACTGGTGCACAGTCATGTTGGAAAAGAAAGGGGCCCGCTCCAATCTGTTCCCACAAGGTTGGGAGTATGGAAATGTCCAAAATGCTTTGGTATCCTGGAGCATTCAAAGTTCCTTTCACCGGAACTAAGGGGCCAAGCCCAACTCCTGAAAAAAACCCCACACCATAATTCCTCCTCCACCAAATTTCACACTCGGCACAATGCAGTCCGAAATGTAGCGTTCTCCTGGCAACCTCCAAACCCAGACTCGTCCATCAGATTTCCAGATAGAAAAGCGTGATTCATCACTCCAGAGAAAGCGTCTCCACTGCTCTAGAGTCCAGTGGCGACGAGCTTTACACCACTGCATCCCACGCTTTGTATTGGACTTGGTGATGTGTGGCTTAGATGCAGCTGCTCGGCCATGGAAACCTATTCCATGAAGCTCTCTGCATGCTGTACGTGGGCTAATTGGATGGTCACATGAAGTTTGAAGCTATGTAGCAACTTACTGTGCAGAAAGTCTTTGCACTATGCCAAGGGTGTCCAAACTTTTTCCACTGAGGGCCGCACACGGAAAAATTCAAGCATGTGGGGGCCATTTTGATATTTTTCATTTTCAAACCATAACAAAATATATGCGTTTTTTATTTATTTTACCTTTAGGGGTCCCGGGGACCATAAAGGGTCTCAGTCATTAAAATGTTAAAAATAAGTCAGATTATTATTTTTTTTTAATTATTTAACGCTTACAGTAAATCTCTACATCAACTTCAAGTTGATATAAAGTAATACAAACTAAAAAAAATGTTTTATGGCTTTTCTGTCAAAAACAACTTAGTTTTTTATAGTAAAACTGAAATATGCAGTATTTAGTAATTAGAGCCCTAAAAGATCAATAATGCAGGACACCATTGATTTTAATTCTTTCATATTTTTGAGTAATCACAGTGGAAAGATATTTAAAAAATCCCTAAATATATTTGGGATCCAAAAGGTGCCCCACTCATAAAGTGATACATTTTTATTAGGTTTTTCTTTTACTTTCAACACTCAAGTTACGAGATCAACTTCAGATATATCTGTCGATTTTATGCTGGAACAATTATTTTGTTTGTTTTATGCGCTTTTGTCAAAGAAAACTTTGATGTTTTTATATGGCTACTACACAATATATGCAATATTTACCACATCAAACATTTTAAAGTGAAATATTTGAAGTAATTGGAGCCCTGAAAATAATTCATTATAACATGGATTTTTTGTCATTATTATTATTTTTTTGAACAATGGCAAAAAAAGAAAAATACAGAAAGACAAAAGAAAAAAAAACAGCCTGCATGGCAGCTTTTGTGTCAACATTAGAACTTTTTCTCGTTAGATTTCAACTCATTCCACTTTTTTTAATGTTCTTTTTTATTTTTACAATAGTATTTCCAGAATGTGTGGCGGGCCGGTAAACAATTAGCTCTGGGCCGCACTTTGGACACCCCTGCACTATGCGCTTCAGCATCCGCTGACCCCTCTCTGTCAGTTTACATGGCCTACCACTTGGTGTCTGAATTGCTGTTGTTCCCAAACTCTTCCAATTTTTTAAAATAAAGATTTCACGACCGGATTTGTTGCACAGGTGGCATCCTATGACAGTTCCACGCTGGAAATCACTGAGAGCGGCCCATTATTTCACAAATGTTTGTAGAAACAGTCTCCATGCCGAAGTGTTTGATTTTATACACCTGTAGCTGGGCCAAGTGATTAGGACACCCAATTCTCATCATTTGGATGAGTGGCCAATAACTTTTGGCAATATAGTGTAAGTTGAGGTCAGTTTGGATATCTGTCAACATACAATACGTTATCACCCTGATTAAGGCTATCTCTCACTGGATCTGAATCACTGTTTGGGAAGGCGCAGTCATAACACGTCATGTCATGTGTGGACAGAAGCATA
Organism: Entelurus aequoreus; assembly: GCF_033978785.1. Lineage (NCBI taxonomy): Eukaryota > Metazoa > Chordata > Actinopteri > Syngnathiformes > Syngnathidae > Entelurus > Entelurus aequoreus. The sequence continues at coordinate 38,427,430 of NC_084746.1, read as the reverse complement.
TGGGAAAGCTCTTATTATGAACACTAATAACAGCTGAGGCCTTGAGCTGCAGAGGAAGACCGCCTCGGTGGGGCTGTAATATGCACATTGTGATTGTTTTATTTCTCTCAGTTGTTGGGAGTTTTAGAGGTTTGATGGCGCTGATATAAATCTGTCGCCCCAGTGGGCAGCTGTTGGCCGTGGCCTCGTTTGAGTTTCTGCAAGGTCGTGCGGGAGCCGGATGCCTGGGGATGGGAACGCGGATACCGCTTTAAAGTTTGGCTTGTGCCTGGAAAGCCGACGTGGAGACACACAGTGGTGATGGGAGGCCTGTGGATAGTTTGTGGAGCCAGCTCAGCATCTGTCCATTTCACTACAACAGACGGAGATGCAGGTTCACTCAACCTCTCGCTACTTGACAGTTTTCAACAGCATCTAGTCTAAAAACAAAGGAGCACTTGGAAAATGCAAACGTTTGCCAAGGCCTAACATTTTGTCATCTGTAAAAACAATAAGGAAATATTTTTCCAAACTCGGGTTGTAACATCCGGAAGAAGAATAAAGTCATATAAAATGTATTCAATGAATAGGTAAATCAATGCAACAAAGAATGATATTACAAAAACTGAGGACGCTAACAAGTGTGGAGCTAAAAAACCAAAATGTCACCGAGGGTGAAAAACGAGGTATACTAGTGAGCAGAAAAATCACTAGAGTGATCAAAAAAACCAGGAGAACGTAATTGTTGCATATAGCAAACATTGACCCGGCAGCTAGTGCTGGGTGACAGAAAACTATAAAGGGGAGTGATCCACCAAAACACCTGGTGGGAACACTAATTGCTAAACAAAGACAGGTGAGGAGAATCAGTGCCCATGGAAACCAACAGTAAACAGGGAAAGAGGGTGCACCCAGGAAACAGACTAAAACAGGAAAACTACCAAACATAAATCATGCCATGACCCGGGTAACGGATCATGACACTGGTTGTGCTTATCGACCTCGAAGCTATTTTATTTGGTACATGGTGTAATGATAAGTGTGACCAGTAGATAGCAGTCACACATAAGAGATATGTGTGGAGTGCAAGATGACGCCATATATATAATGTATATAAATAACACCAAAACTTTAAATGTTCCATTGAGAATATAGAACATTGCACAAGGCGCTCAAAAATCTGTCAAAATTTTGGTAAGCTATGAAGCCGCACCGCTTGATGGATTGTCTGGGCATTACGACTACCATAGTCAGACGTACTGTGCTTCAACATAAAAGTGTTATCATGGTGTGTGTCTGTATAAGGACCACAAAATGGCACCTATTAGGAGACATTCTCGGGCGTTTTGTTTCGCAATATTATGCAAAACCAACTTTTCCTACCTTCTGGTACCTGCTGATGTGTATTTGGGATCTGCATAAGTCCCGAAAAATGTGTGCGTGTCCTCCATTGTAGTATTGAAGCCATAGTCACTAAGGTCCTTTTTTTACTCTATCCTCTTGTTATGGGACATTCATCCTCCACTGTTTCCATTTCTAATATAAAGTAGCGTAAAGTTCTAACTTATATCTGGCAGTAGGCTCACTATGGAAGCTCTACAAAATACCGCTACGACAAAGATGACGGGGAGAAGACGTTGTCGAAGTGGAGGCACGTAAATAAGACCGCCCACAAAATGGCGCATCCTGAAGCGATTGTCAGAAAGCGACTTGAAGATGATCTGTAAAACATCATCCATGCAACATTTTGACCAAATAACCACCATTACATGTTATGTAGACCACAAGGAAGTCTTTTACATTTAGAAAAAAAATATGACCCCTTTAAAGGGGAACTGCATTTTAAAAAAAATGTTGCCTATCGTTCACAATCATTATGAAGAACATGACGACAAATGTATATATATATATATATATTTTAATGCATTCTAACTTGTAAATAAACATAAATAAAAGTCTGCTTACAGCTGAACCAATGGGAAGTCCTCTATTTCGCCCATAAAATCCAATGAAAAAAAACATACAAAAAGCGCCAGAAATACTCCATTTACATTTGGTGACTTGAATATTAACCAAGTATTGTCATGATGTGGACTATGGCGGGTTTGTTTTTCCGAGATGCAATAAAAGTTGGAGCGGACATGGCGTGAAGATGAAGACATATTTAATTTTAACACTCAAAAGGAACAATAAACAAAAGGCGCTCACAGCGGAGGTAGAAAACTTGGCTATGAAAAACAAAACTACCACTTTGGCGTAAACTATGGACAGAAAACAAAACTTGCTAACTATGGCCTTAATAAACAATAATTTACTTGCGGACGAAAGGAGCAGCATGAACAATGGACATGAAACGGAGTGTGATGTCGCCAGGCTGACTGCCTGGCAACTACAGGGTTAAATAGTGAAGACATGATTAAAGACAGGTGCGTGAGTCGTGAGGACAGGTGGAAACTAATTGGTTGCTATGGTGACAAACAAGAGTGCACAATGAGTCCAAACGTGGAACAGGTGAAACTAATGGGTAACCATAGAAAGAAGACAAGGGAGTGAAAAGCAGGAACAAAAAAGAGTCCAAAACCAAGCAGAACATAACTTAAACAAAACATGATCACACAGACATGACAAGTATCAGTGATATTATTATTATAAACTCAAACGCAGACAAACTATTTATAGCGGCGCCGTGATCACGAACATCCTCCTTTTATTCACAAGGATTATGAGTCATTCTTCACCTAAACGGGAATGTATGAACATCCCAGCAGTCAGCATCCTAATGACAGCAGACGTTGTACAGTAAGTGATGTTTTATTATGTTTGTTGGCTCTCGTGAAGTCTGCAGTGAGTAATAATCAGTGATGGAGTTAAAAAAAACAAAAAACGACTGTTGTGATGCGTTATTGAAATTACTTACATCACATACATTAATGGAGGTATTTGGATGTTTTTTAAGGCCTTTATAGGCAGAATTGAACGACTCCTATAGGCTCCATTGTAAGCCGACTTTTGATCGCATTTATTTATTATTTAGAATGCGTCAAAAAATAAATACATCTGTCATCCATTTTCTACCGCTTCTTCCCTTCGGGGTCGCGGGGGGCGCTGGAGCCTATCTCAGCTACAATCGGGCGGAAGGCGGGGTACACCCTGGACAAGTCGCCACCTCATCGCAGGGCCAACACAGATAGACAGACAACATCTGTCATGTATTTCATAATGATTCAACATTCCAAAAAAAGTGCACTTCCCCTTTAACGCGCCTTATAATCCGAGGCGCCCTATGGTCTGATGTGTCTTCTATCCTCACATATTACCTCCTGTTTAAGTAGCTTTTCAGGCAATTCAGAACCACTCCCCTAGTGTCATATCCTTCTAATTTGTCCATTAAGATGGCCTGAATGATTGTGTTGAATGCTTTTGTTAGCTCCATAAATACTGCAGCTGCACACTGTTGGTCATCTCTGCTGTTATTTCAATCAATAACATTGCTGTTGAGATGTTTTCTCTGCATCCATATTGGCTTCCTGACTCTGGTTTGTGCTTGTTTATGAATGTATCTAATATTTGGCATTACTTGGGATATTCTCATTTTGTCTGGGATTTTGTTTGTTATTGGTTCTGATATTTACTTGGTTACCTTTTTTATGACTTTCATATTGAGTCTGTTATAGTCAGTAGTAGGGTTGTACGGTATACCGGTACTAGTATACTATCACGGTACTAATGAATCTAAAACGGTACTACTCTGTTTGAAAAGTATCGGTTCCCCTTTTTGTTTTTTTGACAGGCATGACGGCGTGTCGTAACAACATGACATTGCTGGTTTTACTAGGCTGACCATATTCTGAAATCCCAAAAAGAGGACACATATATGCGTGCCAAGGCCGGGACTAGGTGAACATTTGCCAATGATACTCAAACTTGCTTTATAAATAATATATTTTTTTAAATAAAGCATTTTTTCTCCTCTGTTGACAGCAGTGTTGGCGCTAGGAATTTTCAAAATGGGGTCCCAGCAGTGGCGTGCGGTGAGGTTAATGTCTGGTGAGGCACGACTGCATCATCACAGTCAGATTTACAAACATATGAACCTGCAGTGCAGGTGTACCTAATGTTGTGTCCCTGCGGTCGTTCGCGGCTCCTGCAGCGCGAGCATTGTTGTTTTTTCACTTTTTGGCTTCTTGTTAAGTGACTTTTTTTGGGTGGATTCGGTCTTGCACGTGGAGGGTTTGGGTGTGGGCTTTGGTTGGTGTGGCCGCGGCGCTCCCGTCGGGCGGTGCATTCTGCAGCGGAGTTGCTTGGCACCAGGAGGCGGGGTTATGAGACGAGCCTCACACAATGTGTCTTCACAGCAGAGTTTTATGAATGCTCAGCACTAAAAATACGTTACACACATACAGTTGTTGACAAAATACACTGTACATTATATACCTCAGCTAACTAAACTATGGAAATGTATAATATAATTCATATAGCAATACGGTCTCACTGCACAGCAGGCCAGCAGTTAGCCGAGTCATTGCGCAATCCATGTTGAGGCACAAATCAGTGACGTGCCTCAACTGGCTGCTGTCTCTTCTCAGTATTTGAACGGCAAATGTGAAAATAAAAATAAAAATAATCTAAAACTGGTGAAGTTAAATGGAAAATAACTTTAGTATAATCACTGGAAACATATTACAATTTAATTTTTTTTTTTTCTTTTTACTTTTTTTTTTCTTTCCATGATGGCAGGTGAGGCCGTGCCTCCCCTGCCTCTAGTGACGTCACGCCACTGGGTCCCAGGGACCCCATCAAGTCATAAAAATGGAGTCCCATAGTAAATTTTTGGGGTCCCACTTTTTTGTAAGCGTTTTGAAAACAAATGACAAATGTATGCATTATCCTGTTATATCCCACATTCTATATTGTGTTTTGGAAAAAGTTTCATACAAAAGAAAACAAATATGTATACATATGTAAATGTATTCAGTTATCAACATTCATTCACTTTCTTCTTTCCTAAATGAATGTAAACTTTACCACTGCTGGTAGTTTTTTCTATGTTTTTATTTAATAAGTTGTAGGTGTATTTATTTCAGTATAAAAGTGTAAAAAGTGTTTTGCTTGGTCATGAAATGATGATAATGGTGTGCCAGGGCATACATACATTTTATATTTAACGCTTAAATCTCTGGAGTCAACATCAACTTCAGATCCATCCCTCATTTCAAAATGTTTTTTGTATGTTGTTTTTTTTGTTTGTTTGTTTTCCGCCCTTTTTTGTCAAACAAAACTATGTTTTTTATGGCAAACACACAAAATATGCAAAAATATTTTTCAATGTGGAATATTTGATGTGAAGTAATCGGAACCTTTGATAGGTCAATAATTCATAATAACATTGATTTTGATTCAATATTATGTTTAGAGCACTGACTGTTTGAAAGAAGAAAAAAAAACAGCTTTGTTTTATTAGTCAAAATTGCAACTTTTTCTATATTACATTTCACCTTTAAGCTTTTTTATTTCACTTTTGTTATGTTTTTGTTTATTTTAATAGTATTTTTAGAATGTGCCGTGGGCCTTTAAAACATTAGCTGTGGGCCACAAATGGTAAAAAATGTTTAAAAAAAATAAATAATCTGCATCCTTGCTGATTTCTATGCGTTAAATAGACACAAAAAGTGCGTTAACGCCAACACTGGTTGACAGTATAACAAAATAAGTCAAACTTATATTCTGTAACATTCTCAGTTTTGGAAAAAAGCAGAGGTAGAAATATTCAAAATAACCTCTTGTATATAATCTAAACATAAATAATGCCTCAAAACAAGTTAATTAAATTTAAAACAAAAAACAGCAGAGGAGCTCTCGCCCTACACAGCTGTTTTGTGCTTTGTAGTGTCGATATGGGCTCGTAGATCGTTGGCCCCTTTATTTGCCACAGATATATACGTTGCTGCTTTGCACACAGTGCATTCTGCTTCCCATGTGTCACGGCCAGGACCAAAACACAAATACTTTTCCCGCAAATCATCCGTGAAGTTGCATTAACGTTTCGGCATTTCTTGTTCTCATCTCTGTCTCTCCACTCACTAGCTCTCTCGCTCTGTGTCTCTGCCCCTCCCTCACGAATGTTTCTGCGTACGCACACCTTCAGTTTTTTTTTTAACCCCTTCTTAACTTAACCCTGGACGTACATTGAAAATACATGCAACCCTAATTCAAAATGCCGGACATTTGAGGCATTTAAGAAACTCCGCCCGGACACCCCGGACACCCCCGCAAAAGAGGACATGTCCGGGTAAAAGAGGACGTATGGTCAGCCTAGTTTTATGAGCAGAGGAGCATGTTGGGCAGCACATACACACAGATTACTTACACGCAGACACAGTGTGTAGGCAAAAAAGGGAGAATGGATGCATTTTGGCTTAAAAACTGACAATAAAGGTTAAGTTACAACACTGAAACACCCTCAGGAAAAGAAGCTTTAAGACATGGCTAGCTAGCTAGCGGCTAATGTCCATCCGCAATCGGCAGTATTTTATCTACTTCTAAATCACTAATGCTGGCCCCCATGGCGACAAATAAAGTGAGTTTCTTACAAGTAACATTATCACTGGAGGACGAGGAATAGCTAAACATGCTTCACTACACACCGTAGGAGGATACAATAGCTCACCGGCGTCACAATGTAAACAAACGCCATGGGTGGATCCACACCTGACATCCACTGTAATGATATCAACCACAAGAGTGTATCTAGTCGATATTTGTTATTGTCACAAAATATTTTTTCTTTAAAAAAAAAAATCATATTATGTTTATAAACTCAGGAAATATGTCCCTGGACACATGAAGACTTAAATTATGACCAATGTATGATCCTGTAACTACTTGGTATTGGATGAATAGCTACATTTGTGGTATCATCCAAAACTAATGTAAAGTATCAAACAACAGAAGAATAAGTGATTATTACATTTTTACAGAAGTGTAGATATAACATGTCAAAACAGAAAATAAGCAGATATTAACAGTAAATGAACAAGTAGATTAATAATCAATTTTTACAGTTTGTCCCTCCTAATGTTGACAAAAATAATAGAATGATAAATGACACAATATGTTACTGCATACGTCAGCAGACTAATTAGGAGTCTTTGTTTGTTTACTTACTACT
>NC_084746.1:38400283-38415283 GCF_033978785.1 Entelurus aequoreus | reverse complement strand
CTCACTAAACTATTAAGCACTCAGACTAGACCCCACTGCAATTATTTCGTCCTCATTATTCAAGAACTCGTGTTCCATGGCAACAGCGGTTTTTAATTTGAAACAAAGCCTTCACTGCATATTTCTTTTTAATATTCCACTGCAGCGGTAAACAACTAATCAAAACTGATTGTGTGTAATAACGGCTACGCGGCACACGCTTTTGATTGTGCCTGACGCTCAAAGGAGACAACATGGCCACAAATATAATTGCATGTATAGTGAAACATCGATTTACGAACACCTCATTGTACCAAATAGGGTTGTACGGTATACCGGTACTAGTATGGTATCACGGTACTAATGAATCAAAACAGTACTATACTCCGTTTGCAAAGTACCGGCTTCCAAGGAGCATGACGGCGCGTCGTCACGTCATGACATTGCTGGGTTTACGAGCAGAGGAGCATATTCGGCAGCGCGCACACACGGAGTACTTACAAGCAGACACAGTGTGTAGACAGAAAAGGGAGAATGGACGCATTTTGGCCTAAAAACTAAAGATAAAGAAGAAGTTACAACGCTGAAACGCCCTCAGGAAGAGGTGCTTAAATATAGCTAGTGGCTAACATCCATCCGCAGTCAGCAGTGTTTTAGCTACTTCTAAATCACTAATCCTTTAAATGACATGGTGGGCAACATCAAATGACTTTACAAACCACAATTAATGTTTTGACAAACCACAATAAATGATGTGGCACACCACTTTAAATAATGTGAAGGACCACATTAAATGATGTGGCAGACCATGTTGAATGACGTGGCAGGCCACTTTAAATGACATGGTGGGCAACATTAAATAACTTTACAAACCACAATGAATGTTTTGACAAACCACAATAAATTATGTGGCACACCACGTTAAATAATGTGACAGACCACGTTAAACGATGTGACAGACCACATTAAACAATGTGGCAGACCATATTGAATGACGGGGCGGGCCATGGTAAATGACATGGTGGGCAACACTAAATGACTTGACAAACCACATAGAATGAAGTGGCAGGCCATGGTCAATGACATGGTGGGCCATGATAAATGACTTTACAAACCACAATAAATGATGTGGCACACCACTTTGAATAATGTCACGGACCATGTTAAATGATGAGGCAGACCATGTTGTATGACCTGGCGGGCCAATTTTAAATGACATGGTGGGCAACATTAAAAGACTTGAAAAACCACAATAAATGTTTTGACAAACCACAATAAATGATGTGGGACAGCACGTTAAATAATGTGACGAACCACATTAAACGATGTGGCAGAACATGTTGAATGACTTGGCGGGGCACTTTAAATGACATGGTGGGCTATGATAAATGACTTTACAAAGGACAATAAATGATGTGGCACACCACTTTGAATAATGTCACGGACCATATTAAATGATGAGGCAGACCATGTTGTATGACCTGGCGGGCCACATTAAATGATATGGTGGGCAACATTAAATGACTTGACAAACCACAATGAATGTTTTGACAAACCCCAATAAATGATGTGGCACACCACATTAAATAATGTGACGGACCACATTAAACGATGTGGCAGACCATGTTGAATGACGTGGCGGGCCATTTTAAATGATATGGTGGGCAACATTAAATGACTTGACAAACCACGTAAAATGTTGTGACAGGCCACTTAAAACTATATGGTGGGCAACAATAAATGACTTGACAAACCACATAAAAATATGTGGCAGGCCATGGTGAATGACATGGTGGGCAACACTAAATGACTTGACAAACCACGTAAAATGATGTGGCAGGCCATGGTAAATGACATGGTGGGCAACAATAAATGACTTGACAAACCACATAAAAAAAGATGTGGCAGGCCATGGTGAATGACATGGTGGGCAACACTAAATGACTTGACAAACCACATACAATGATGTGGCAGGCCATTTAAATGACATGGTGGGCAACAAAAAATTACTTGACAAACCACTTTAAAAATGCGGCAGGCCATTTTAAATGACATGGTGGGCAACACTAAATTACTTGACAAACCACTTAAACGATGTGGCAGGCCATGGTGAATGACATGGTGGGCAACACTAAATGACTTGACAAACCACATGAAATGATGTGGCAGGCCAGATTAAATGATATGGTGGGCAACACTAAATGACTTGACAAACCACGTAAAATTATGTGGCAGGCCATGGTGAATGACATGGTGGGCAACACTAAATGACTTGACAAACCACATGAAATGATGTGGCAGGCCAGATTAAATGAAATGGTGGGCAACACTAAATGACTTGACAAACCACGTAAAATTATGTGGCAGGCCATGGTGAATGACATGGTGGGCAACACTAAATGACTTGACAAACCACATGAAATGATGTGGCAGGCCACTTTAAATGACATGGTGGGCAACAATAAATGACTTGACAAACCACATTTAAAATTGCGGCAGGCCATAGTAAATGACTTGGTGGGCAACACTAAATGACTTGACAAACCACATAAAATGATGTGGCAGGCCAATTTTAAATGATATGGTGGGCAGCACTAAATGACTTGACAAACCACAAAAATTATATGGCAGGCAACATTAAATGACTTGAAAAAACACAATAAATTATGTGTCAGACCATGTTGAATGATGTGGCGGGCCACTTTAAATGACCTGGTGGGCTATGATAAATTACTTTACAAACCACAACAAATGACGTGGCACACCCCTTTGAATAATGTGACAGACCACATTAAACGATGTGGCAGACCACATTGAATGACGTGGCGGGCCACTCCATATGACATGGCGGGTCGCCATAAATGAAGTGATGGACCACGTTACATGATGTGGCTGACCACATAGAATGACACGACAGGCCACATTAAAATGAAGTGGCTGGCCAGATCTGGCCTGGAGTTCTGACACTTGTGTCTTAGTGGATGTACACTTCTCTCTGTTCATTCCAGAGTTTACTTCTCAAAAAATGTGGCTGCATTAATATTTGAGCATTCACCCAGCTAGCCTCCCTGTTGTTGTTGTTGTGTTCCCCGTGTACACACACACACACACACACACACACACACACACACACACACACACACACACACACACACACACACACACACACACACACACACACACACACACACACACACACACACACACACACACACACACACACACAGGCACAGCATCATGCATATCTATACATCAAATATTGAGTCTGACATAGCAAGAAGGATAGGGATGGATGCAGCATCAGCAGATTGTAGATCCCTGCAGGCTGAAACGTACGAGGAGGCTTCTTCGTCAGCCTCAGTTTTACTGATCTTATCATGCAAACTTATTAGCCAGCGGTTCAAGATTTAAGCGCGGTGTGGTGCGTTAATGTTCTCACATGTATGCATGTCCAAGACTAAAGTAGACATCTGTCACGGCTCACACACTCAATGATTTATGGTCTTACTTGGAAGACAGTTGGGAAATAATCTGGATACAGATGCTCAGCCTTACACTTCCCTGATGCAATCTCAACAAAGACGGCAGCAACAACTTTAAAGACACATCAATAGTCTCCTGAGACGCTGTGAGGACAACAGTATTGGAACACCTGGCCATTACACCTGCAGTGTAGGACACAATCACAGAGATAACATCTCTTTTCAGAAGACTTTCCACAAGATGATGATTATTGTTAAACACTTTTTCCTACAGGAAACAACATCATTAAATCTAACTGAACTCAATCTGTTCCAGTGTCAAACTGTCCTCAATATAAAACCCTATAACTTCACAGGCAATGATTGAGATATCAGAATCGGAATCAGAATCAGAAATACTTTAATAATCCCCGAGGGGAAATTAAGATTTTCAGCAAAATCCCATTCAAGAGCAGACAAACATTACAGGGAGACAGAACAGGATCGCTGACGGGTCTGCCAACTTCCGGTGCCCCTTACAAAAAAGGTGAGAAACAGGTAAACGCTGGGGGGGTTGAGAAAAAAACCTAATTCAGTCTAAGCTTGGGCCCCTGGAGAGGGGGTCCAGTTTGAGGCCAAGGGGAACAAAAACTCATAGCCATAGCACACATAAACATGTGTGTGAGAGGGAAACATCAAATCTCAAAGAACACAAAATACATTAGAGACATTAAAAGAGTAGAGCTGATGTAACCAGCCATTTCTACATAGAGCTACAAAAGTAAAAACAAAACAAAAAAAACATATACACTGTGGTGGCCTCTGCTGTGTTCCACGCCATCGTCTGCTAGGGTGGGGGGGAGCATGGCCAGAGACAGGAGCAGACCCAACAAAGCAACCAAGAGAGCCGACTCCACCCTCGGCCGCCCACTAACATTCGGCCATTGTCCAGTCCGCATGGATGAGCGAGTATACGTCCAAAAAGACCAAGGTGTCTGTACCGGCGCTCTGCGCCAGCTCCTTCATCCGCATCTCCTCCAGTCTCTCCAAACGGACTCTGGTGTGGCAGAGACCCAGCAGCTGGTCTCCATGGCCACAAGGCAGATCCAGAAGTCCACAAAAAAGCACCTTGTCATACCGTCCCATGGGGTCCACAACCAAAAGGCAAAAAAACAAAACAAGAGGGAAACATCAGGAACACAAAAGGAAAAAGGATGACACAAGAGCACAGAGCTCCTGCCACCAGCAGCCACTACAGCAGCGCCATTTTGAAAAAATAAAATAAAAAAATAAAAATAATAATAATAAAATAAAATGTTCACATTCTAATGTAAAAGTGTAGAAAGAAGTCAACTGTTTACATTTTGCACTAGTCTCTTCAAGCATTAGGGGCGTTAAATAACCTGGTCTGCTGATGTGATTAGGCTTTTAGCTCGATGCCTAGCACGCTCAACTATCATTCGGCAGACTTGGGTTCCATCCAAGGGGCGGAACAGAAGCAAGGACTGGCAGAGCAAAAGAGTTACAACATCATACAATCTAGCATGGTATGTTAGCCACCACCTGTAACGAGCTAGGCTGCACCACTATCTTGGGATAACATGACTCATGGTCGCTATAAAATATGACAGTCATGCATTGTGCTACTAGACTTAGACTTAGAAAATATTTATTGTCCCCGAGGGGCAATTTGGTTTGCAGCAGTAGTCATTATTTTACTGTCATTATTAATGTTAATTTATTTATATTAATCATGGAATGCTGTTACTAGAGAAAGTTACAGGAATGCACACTTCATCCTATGCTTACATTTCATTGTGCAACATGAGGATGTTTAAGGGGAACTAAATCTGATCTCTGAAAGGGGTACAAATGATTTCCAAAGCAGTGCTTTTGGTATAAAGTTAAGTTAGGTTAAATGAAAGTATTATTATTATTATTCATTATTATTATTATTGTTATTATTATTATTGTTATTATTACTATTATTTTTTATCTTACGGTATATATCAAAAATAATATTGAGCAAAATGTAATTGAAATATTGTCGATGTGGCCCTCCAGCAGTGCTCGGGTTGCTCATGCGGCCCCCGGTAAAAATTAATTGCCCACCCCTGCATTAAAACGAGGTACAACAGTATAAATAAGGTACAACAGTAAAAACAAGGTATGAATACATAAAATACATACAACATACAAACCATCATGAAGGCATTGAGCTAAAAACTAAAAACATTTGTAATACAACAAAAACTAATAATCACACGTCGCTTCCCACTAAAGTGACTGCATAGCAGCTAAGCTTGTTTAAGAAGCTCATTTATAAAGTCAACAGCTGAGGGAACAAAGGATCTTATGTATCTGTTGTTTTTGGCCTTCCTATTACTAGGGGCGTACCTGCATCCTGAGGGCAAGAGTCTAAACTCTGAGAAGAGAGGCTGCTGAGGGTTGACCAAAATGGCCTTTGCCTTCTGGATGACTCTGGCCTGATAGATCTGGTTCAGGGGGTTCAAGGTAGTGCCTTTGGTCTTTTGGCACACCTTGATTATACCACCTAGTCTGTTTTTATTGGCCACACTGAGGTTACCAATAGACTCCAAGTTTCCCTCACTGTGCTGAAGGTTCTGAGTTGGAGAGGAAGAAGAGTGACATGTTTTTGAGAACCTACCAGATAGTCCTTTTAAACATCAATACACTCACCTTGGGCATGTTTTCTTCTTCTTCTTCTTCTTTTTCTCCTAAGACCACACTTGCCCGTCGGCGAGAACTGTCTCAAACCGACTAGGTAGACTTCAAACAAGCCACCGACAGAAAAGGTTTGCATGAAGGAGCTGTGGCGTGCATTCCAAACATCAACAAATGTAATCCCTACTCACACGCCTCCTGTCGAAAGGCACCAAGTGACAAATTAATACATTGCGATAACGACTGTGTGACTTTTGGCTGCTTTAATAGCGACCGGGTTTGTGCCTGCCAGACAGACTATCCGCTGGAGCGGCAATAAAACAACTTTAAAGCCCAAATATGATGAGTCTCCATCAGTGCACTGCCAGAAGCAATGATGCAGAGACTTCTTTTTATGATGTTACATTCAACTGCAATAAAAAAGTACAAACCTTCAGATATACAAAACCCAAAACCAGTGAAGTTGTCACGTTGTGTAAATGGTAAATAAAAACAGAATACAATGATTTGCAAATCCTTTTCAACCTATATGCAATTGAATAGACTGCAAAGACAAGATATTTAACGTTCGAACTGCAAAACGCTGTTTTTTTTTTGCAAATATTAGCTCATTTGGAATTTGATGCCTGCAATGTGTTTCAAAAAAGCTGGCACAAGTGGCAAAAAAGACTGAGAAAGTTGAAGAATGCTCATCAAACACTTATTTGGAACATCCCACAGGTGAACAGGCTAATTGGGAACAGGTGGGTGCCATGGTTGGGTATAAAAGCAGCTTCCATGAAATGCTCAGTCATTCACAAGCAAGGATGGGGCAAGGGTCACCACTTTGTGAACAAATGCATGAGCAAATTGTCCAACAGTTTAAGAACAACATTTCTCAACCAGCTATTGCAAGGAATTTAGGGATTTCACCATCTCTGTCCGTATTATCATCAAAACGTTCAGATAATCTGGAGAAATCACTGCACGTAAGCGATGATATTATGGACCTCCGATCCCTCAGGCGGTACTGCATCAAAAAGCGACATTACTGTGTAAAGGATATCACCACATGGGCTCAGGAACACTTAAGAAAAACTCTGTCAGTAACAACAGTTGGTCGCTACATCTGTAAGTGCAAGTTAAAACTCTACTATGCAAAGCCAAAGCCATTTATCAACAACACCCAGAAACGGTTCGCTCATCTAAGATGGACCTATGATGCAAAGTGGAAAAGTGTTATGTGGTCTGACAAGTCCACATTTCAAATTGTTTTTAGAAACTGTGGACATTGTGTCCTCCGGAACAAAGAGGAAAAGAACCATCCGGATTGTTCTCGGCGCAAAGTTTAAAAGTCAGCATCTGTGATGGTATGGGGGTGTGTTAGTGCCCAAGGCATGGGTAACTTACACATCTGTGAAGGCACCAGTAATGCTGAAAGGTACATACAGGTTTTGGAGCAACATATGTTGCCATCCAAGCAACGTTATCATGGACGCCCCTGCTTATTTCAGCAAGACAATGCCAACAGCGTGACTTCATACCATACCATACCATCTTCATAGTAAAAGAGTGCGGGTACTAGACTGGCCTGCCTGTAGTCCAGACCTGTCTTCCATTGAAAATGTGTGGCGCATAATGATGTCTAAAATAGCACAAGGGAGACTGTTGAACAACTTAAGCTGTACATCAAGCAAGAATGGGAAATAATTCCACTTCAAAAATGTGTCTCCTCAGTTCCCAAACGTTTACTGAGTGTTGTTAAAAGGAAAGGCCATGTAACACAGTGGTAAAAATGCCCCTCTGACAACTTTTTTTGCAATGTGTTGCTGCCATTAAATTCTAAGTTCATGATTATTTGCAAAAGAAAATTAAGTTTCTGAGTTGGAACGTTAAATATCTTGTCTTTGCAGTCTATTCAATTGAAAATAAGTTGAAAGGGATTTGCAAATCATTGTATTCTGTTTTTATTTACCATTTACACAACGTGACAACTTCACTGCTTTTGGGTTTTGTAATTGCATGCGGTTTACACTGAGGTCTAATGAGTGAATGTGATGTACCCGATCCAAAAGTGAACATTGGGGTCAAAATGTGTCACCATTCCCAACCAAGTAAGTAATTGATGTAAACAGGAGCATTAAGCAGCGTTTTCCAGCTTTTCCGTCGCACTGCCCGCTGTGCTGCCTGCTCAGTATTTATTGAGACACCTCCAAAGCAATTTGGGAAGGCAGGCGCAGATGGCTCGTCTAATCCAGGTAAATTATCTTTGAACCATTCAGAGTAAACAGACGTGCCTTTCTGCAAAAGCCCGGACTTTGCCGGACATGAAAGAAATGGCGTGTGTGTGTGTGTGTGTGTGTGTGTGTGTGTGTGTGTGTGTGTGTGTGTGTGTGCATAACACAAGATACTGTAGGCAAACACTGACTGTGCTTCTGCACTGTGTACATACCACAGTTATTGATGTAAAATGTGTGTGGCGCCCTTTTCCTTGCTATGTTCGAAATATTGCAGGAGGTTGTGATGACATTTGAAAATTGCGAGCTGAACCTCATTCAGCTTTGGAATCTCGTGTCGTAAAAGGCAATGAATGAAGCATTTTCTCAGAGCAGTCCAAATCATTTCAATGGTACATTGCAGTTCATTTGGAACAGAAAAAACTAGGAATTGAAAGTCTGGAGATGCTTTAAATTTGAATTTAAATTTAAATGCCACCCAGTGCTATAACGTCCCCATTTTTGTGGTCAAAAGCTTGGACCGAATATGCCACAGTGCTCCTGATTTTCAAGAGGTGAACGTTCAATTGTAGTCGGAGAAAAGTTGCATTTTTACTCATTTCCATTGTACACTTGTAGAATTAGAATAAAGTGTGAAAGTCCAATCATGTCAGCAAGTCAACTTCAAATGTGAAACTAATATGTGATATTAACTCATCACATTAACACTGAGATCTGTCAAGCCTTTATTTATTATCATTTTTATGATAAATTATACTTTTATTTATTTTATTTTTATTATAATTTTGCTCATATGATCATCATTTCATGATCAATGATCAATAGCTTGACGTTTTTGAAGACCTGAGATTTCCAATTAAAGGTTTTCATAAACTGTAAGCCTTAAGCATCACGATGAAATCAAAAGAAGACTTGAAATATCTTGAGTTGCATGTTATGTATATGGTAGTTTCACCTTGTAAATCTAAACATCCATCCATTTTCTACTGCTTGTCCCTCTCGAGGTGGTGGGGGTGCTGGAGCCTATCCCAGCTGCATTCGGGCGGAAGGCAGGGTACACCCTGGACAATTCGCCACCTCATCACAGGGCCATCACAGATAGACAGCATTCACACACTAGGGCCAATTTAGTCTCAACCTATCCCCAGGTGCATGTCTCTGGAGGTGTGAGGAAGCCGGAGTACCCGGAGGGAACCCACGCAATCACGGAGAGAACATACAAACTCCACACAGGAAGACTGCAAGCCCGTGGATCGAACCCAGGACCTTTTATTAATCCAAACAAACATTCTAATATATTTGAGTTCCACCAGTATTACTGTATGTCTAAGAAGATAACAACAGATTCCTAAAAGTCTTAAACATGTAAAAATAAATTTTACATTACTGAGTAATTTCCACATGTTTTATTTTGTTAACTTCTACAGAAGAACATTTATTTCCTATATTTTCTTTCAAAAGTTTTTATTTTTTTAATGCTTTTTGCCTCTGTCCTATAACAGTCCGGATGGTTCTTTTCCTCTTTGGTCCGGAGGACACGCCGTCCACAGTTTCCAAAAACTATTTGAAATGTGGACTCGTCAGACCACAGAGCACTTTTCCACTTTGCATCAGTCCATCTTAGATAAGCTCGGGCCCAACGAAGCTGGCGGCGTTTCTGGGTGTTGTTGATAAATATCTTTCGCTTGGCATAGTAGAGTTTTAACTTGCACTTACATATTTAGCTACCAACTGTAGTTACTGACAGTGGTTTTCTGAAGTGTTCCTGAGCCCATGTGGTGATATCCTTTACACACTGATGTCGCTTTTTGATGCAGTACCGCCTGAGGGATCCAAGGTCCGTAATATCATCGCTTACGTGCAGTGATTTCTCCAGATTCTCTGAACCTTTTGATATTATGGACCGTAGATGGTGAAATCCCGAAAATTCCTTGCAATAGCTGGTTGAGAAATGTTGTTCTTAAACAATTTGCTCAGGCATTTTTTGACAAAGTGGTGACCCTCGCCCCATCCTTGCTTGTGAATGACTGAGCATTTCATGGAAGCTGCTTTTCCCAATTAGCCTGTTCACCTGTGGGATGTTCCAAATGAGTGTTTGATGAGCATTCCTCAACTTTCTCAGTCTTTTTTGCCACTTGTGCCAGCTTTTTTTAAACATGTTGCAGGCATCAAATTCCAAATGAGCTAATATTTGCAAAAAATAACAACATTTTCCAGTTCGAACGTTAAATATCTTGTCTTTGCAGTCTATTCAATTGAATATAAGTTGAAAAGGATTTTCAAAATCATTGTATTCTGTTTTTATTTACCATTTACACAACGTGACAACATGGGTTTTGTAATATTTATATTAATAGCTGAAATATGGCTGAAAGCACCTTATTCAACTTTGGAACAAATGAGCGAACGCAATGAATGAAGCACATTTGGGAAACAGCATTACAAATAAATGGCAGTTTAGTTCAGAGGCATCTCGTAAATTGTAAATATTTCAGACAATCTGCCTAGTAGGGATGTGGGGGTCGTAAAAGAAAAGGAAAATAATAGGCGAATAGGGACAGACGTGAATGATGTCTACAGGCAGCACATAGTAGGTGTTCTCGGGGAGATAATATATAGATGAGGAGACGACATAAAACAGAAATGTAGCGTGCTGTTTTGTGTGTGGGGGAAAAAAGAATGTTGTGGAAAACATCCAGAGGGCAAACAACACAATATTTATAGAAAACTGCAGAGATTTCTGAGAGCAGGACATGGTGGATTATTAAGCGAACACACATAGAACTTCCTGCTTTGGCTCTCACAAAGGCAGCGAGGGCACAATCTATATGAACTGCAGCTAGGAAAAACATATCTTTGTTGTACCTTGGAGAGATGAGGCCGACGACGCTCTGTAGCCGGGGCCACACCAAGACAAGTTTTCTCTGCTCAAGTTGAGTTCAGTCCTCCTCCCGGGAGCTCGGGCCTCTCGGGTGCGAAGACTGAAAAAAAGTAGGATGGAACTTGTGAGGTTAACTGTATTCTGACTGGTATTGGGTTTGTAACAAGAGCATCTATTAAATACATACTGCCTGTTCCAATGAGATATAAATGATCTCACTGATAAATGACCTGAAAAAAGATGTTTATCAAAGAGTAGTCTAGGGTTGTACGGTATACTGGTACTAGTATAGTATCGCGGGTACTAATGAATCAAAAACGGTACTATACTCTGTTTGAAAAGTACCGGTTCCCGGGCATGACGTCATGTCGTGACATTGCTGGTTTTACAAGCAGAGGAGCATGTTGGCAGCGCGCGCACATGGAGTGCTTACAAGCAGACACAGTGTGTAGACAGAAAAGGGGGAATGGACGCATTTTGGTGTAAAAACTAAAGATAAAGGTGAAGTTATAACACTGAAACGCCCTCAGGAAGAGGTGCTTTAAGTCATGGCTAGCTAGCTAGCGGCTAACGTCCATCCACAGTCTGCAGTGTTTTAGCTACTTCTAAATCACTAATCCTGGCCTCCATGGCGACAAATAAAGTGAGTTTCATGTACTATTATCACTGGAGGACAAGGAGTAGCTAAACATGCTTCACTACACACCGTAGGAGGATACAATAGCTCACCGGCGTCACCGCTAACAAAAGCTAGCGCTCCTGACTGTAAACAAATGCCATGGGTGGATCTACACATGACATCCACTGTAATGATACCAAGTACAAAAGTGTATCTAGTCGATACTACTATGATTACATCGATATTTTTTATTGTTTCTTTTTTTTTTTTTTAATTCGTATTATATTCATAAACTCAGGCAATACATCCTTGGACATGAGAACTTAAATTATGACCTTTGTATGATCCTGTAACTACTTGGTATCGGATCGATACCTAAATTTGTGGTATCACCCAAAACTAGTGTAAAGTATCAAACAACAGAAGAATAAGTGACTATTACATTTTAACAGAAGTGTAGATAGAACATGTTAAAACAGCAGATATTAACAGTAAATGAACAAGTCGATTAATAATCCATTTTTACAGTCTGTCCTTTATAATGTTGACAAAATAATAGAAAGATAAATGACTCCATATGTTACTGCATACGTCAGCAGACTAATTAGGAGCCTTTGTTTGTTTACTTACTACTAAAAGACAAGTTGTCTAGTATGTTCACTATTTTATTTAAGGACTAAATTGCAATTAGAAACATGTTTAATGTACCGTAAAATTTTTTTGTTCAAATAAAGCCAATAATGACAATTTTTGTGGTCCCTTTATTTAGAAAAGTATCGAAAAGTATACCAAAATATTGGCATGGAGACAACCCTGTATGTACCCCACTTTAGCATATTTGGTTATTGTTGTCATTTCTCTCAGTGTATGTTACAGTGAGTGGTTCACGCCACGTATCTGTACTGGCCCGCCACAGTGGAATGGGTACTACTAATAGTTTAGTACATAGTAACACCATTTAAGACTGTTTTAGCAATAGAAAAGTGCCAGCTGTAAAAACAGACGGTGCAGTGATAAACGGCACAATATGACCCTTGTGTGTGCAGACAGCGAGGAGCAAAAAAAAAGTGTTTGTTCTTGCCGCCTGTCAACCTCCAGACCATGGTCAGGAGGCACTTGGGAGGTGCAAGTTTAGTGCTCAAGGGCCAAAGTTAATTGTCTGTAACTTCTGAGCTTCTTTCGTTCCTCTGAGGTGCAGGTAGAAAGCTGACACAGGAACCTGCTGGATTTTTGAGGACTTTGATCCTTTATTTGGTCTCATTCATCTTGATTTAATAACTATTCACTCTCCAATCACTCAGTTAAAAGAGCAACACACTTCGGAACTAATTCTCTATCGTAAGGCACATGTATGTATTAGCTAAATAGCTTTTTAAACGAAGATCATTTATGGTGTTGCATTCCCAATATGATTATTAGGTGGACTCAGGTTTATTTTAAATTGTAATTTTCATATACCAAACTTTACAACTGTTAAAGTCATTGATTGGTCCATAAACTAGTGAAGTGCGATACAACTGATTTTCTTTCCGAACCGATATCGAGTAAAATTCAGGCTCCTATTGTCGATACCCATCCAATACTTTGTGCAAATATACCTAATGTGTCTGCTAAAATTTTAAAAGTTGTGTGTTTTCAAATAACATCTATCTGAAAAAGAAAAAAAACATCAGTAAAAATGTAAGAAAAAAAGAGCATAATATTGGAATGTAATGAGAAAAAGCAGAATTTTTTAAATAATAAAAATAATATACTCAGCCACCTATAAAACAATGTTTTGTCTTTTTAAAATTGTTTTTAAATGTAAAAAAAAAATCAAAAATGTCCCCCCATACTTTACTTTTCATTTTCAATAATTGGCCCTTGGTGGAAAAAGTTTAGACACCCCTTATCTATAATAGTAGACGCTCCTAAAATAAAAATAAAGTATACTTACAATACAAACAAGTTTAGTTAGTTGATTTAAAAATGAAATAATACTAACATATGAATGAATTAATTTGAAAAATTACATTAACAATAACAAACAATGTTGAATATAATAGTATATTGAATATGTAACTGAACCTTAATATTTTTTTACAGGCAAAAACACACAGTCATATTATTATTAATAATAATATTCTATTCTTATATGGGAATAAAACAATAAAAATGTAAGCAAGAAAGAGCTAAAAAATTGGTATGTAATGAGAACAAGTTAAAATGTTCTAATAATTATTACATCCATGAACATACATTTTCATTTGTTCAGCAAACTGGACACTAAATATATGAACATTTCAGAAATTATAGGTAAAGCGTCACAACGCTTGCGCATTCCCGCATGCCTTTTGCTGCGAGCACGGTCGGCACCTCCCCTGGAGGCGCGCCGGGACACGCCTCTGCTCGCTCTGCCCGCATCACGGCCACGTCCTTGCTCGGCTGCAAGCGATCTGTAATCAGCGCACCTGGGACTGATGAAGGCGAGCAGTATAAAGACCAGCGGACCCGAAGATCCTGTGCCGGAACGTAGTTCTCTGTGTTCAGTAAGCTATCGCGTCTCTGGCTTCCCTCCCGCGTACTTGCTCTCTCTCTGTGTCTTCCCAGTTCCCGTGTCTTACCATGAATTGATTAACGTGGACCCCGACTTAAACAAGTTGAAAAACTTATTCGGATATTACCATTTAGTGGTCATTTGTACGGAATATGTACTGTACTGTGCAATCTACTAATAAAAGTCTCAATCAATCAATCAATCAATGTCCCTTGTGTTTCCCGCAGTACTTCCACTGTCTCCCGTGATCGAGCTGTGTGCCTCGACTTTCCTGTTGGATTCCGGACTGCCTCCCTCGATCCTCGACCCCTGCTTGGACACGGATCTCGTTGATTCTCTCCAGCCCCCGACCGCTTGCTTGCCCACGGACTGCCTTCTTGCCTTGCCCCCTTTGGTTTGACGAAAGATTCGCTCAACACTCACGGTAACACACAACAGTTAATTCCACACTTAAGTCTCACACACACACACACACACACACACACACACACACACACACACACACACACACACACCCACACACACACACACACACACACACACACACACGTTTGGATTTTTGTCACACTTCATTCTCTAGTTTAGCTATATTATTGTTTGATTATTATATATATATATGTATA
>NC_084746.1:38320283-38395283 GCF_033978785.1 Entelurus aequoreus | reverse complement strand
TGACAATTTCAGAACAAGTATAACATATGATAATGGATGATAATGACACGTTTTTTTGTTGGTTTCTTAGTCCGCATGATGTCCAATTCATGTTTCTTCTTGTTCCAGCCGTCCGTCGTGTAGCCGGTCAAAGGTCCCATTAGGACAGGTCTGCTCACCTTGGCCCACACGCATGCTGGAAAACACTTTGTCAATAGCATTGAGCGACCATGAGATTAGCTCCATCTTGCCTAGGTATCTTTCGTCTTCTGAAGCCTTGTCTGGTGTGTGTCCCTTAGTCCACAGTCAGTTCTTTTGCACCTGTGTCCCACAGTTGAGATAGTCCAAACAACTAGTCATGTTTTTGATAGTTTCCCAACAACACATTTTTTACCGCAAGGTTGAACACTCTTAGGCTAGAAGACAGTTTAATTTCTCCGCTCCCATTGTCCCACATTTTCACCCCCGCTATAGCTAATGTTTGAGCCTTGAATGTGGAATTCCTCATGTTGTGTTTCCAGCGCCCCCCGTGACCCTGAAGGGAATAAGCTGTAGAAAATGGATGGATGGATGTTTGAATTTCAGGACACCCCTGAGTTCATGTGGACCATCTCTGAGTGAAAACAGACTCTGTATATTTGCAGGTAGAGCCCTTTGTGAGGCCATAAACATAACTTGAAGGCTACTGTATTGGATTATTTCATGTAGTTTAAGAAAATGACTCATTATGAACAGACCATTGGTATGAGCTCTATATGGGGCATAATGTTGTTTTTGGACCGGACTTTTCTCATTGCGCCTGCGATCCATTGATGGCTTTATTCCAACCAATAAATCAGCAGAAACTTTACCCATGAAAATGCTACATTAAAACAAATCGTGATACCTCTGTCTGCTCTGCTGTAGGGATGTTTCTGACTGAATTGTTGGGGTGTAATCCAAAGAGCAGGTCAACAATAGGGAGTCGCATCTCCCTGACAACTTGTAGTTATTAAATTTAGTCTTCAGATCCAAAGCCACCACGTGTTGCTTCCAAATGGGAAATAAAAGTGACTCTACAGGAATTAACCATAAAAAAATGGAAAGTTGTCTATGAAGTCAACTTAGATATTAAAAACAAAAACATCTTGCGCTCGAATCTTGGCTATTGTAACTATAAGTGAGCAGTAATACTGTGTATGTCAATTTTAAAGCCCTAAATGTGATTAAAATGTGTACAGTCAAGCAATTAAAAATGAATGATTAATTTGTTATAATTTGTAGTTAATTAATAATTAACAGTCAGACATTCAACTTTTCTCCACGAAACTGAAATAGTGGCTTAAGGAAAATCAGAAGTGTGAGCACTAGAACTGGGTGTAGTATGGACATATGGGGCCAATTATTTTTAATGTATTTTTTTGTTTTTGTTTTATGTGTTCTTCACTTTTCTTTAAAAGCCTAACCAGGGACGAGGGTTGCAAATCAGCCTGTGGCTATAAGTCGTATTTACTTTGACATCGGTTACTAATGGGTAGCAATGTTTAATTGTACTGTCCTTGTCAAATAAATAAAAACAATAAAATAATTCATGTATTTTAATATCACCTACGTTTGCAGAGAAAAGCCTTCAACTTGAGGTATTTTCATTTAAATTCATTACACTATTGTGGCAGATCAAAATATTGGGTAACACTTTAGAATGGGGAACATACTCACCATTATTTAGTTGCTTATTAAAGTAACAATACTTAATTTTGTGTTATTTAGACACTAGGGGAACATATAAGGGTTAGGGTTAGGGTTAGGATTAGGGTTACTAATAAGTAATAATTATTGAAGGAAGACTCTTAGTTAATGGCTTACTGGTTGTATAATAAGGCCATGCAGGATAAGGAATTAATAAGTACTTAATAATGACTAATTAAGAGCCAATATGTTACTAATTTGCATGTTAATAAGCAACTAATTAACATACTAAAGTGTTACCAAATATTGATATGCAACCAACAAAGTGACTTTATGATTACCTTTTCTGGGGTTTTTTATAAGAAAATGTTTAACAGACTTGAACAGATGCAGTCTTAGTTGTTTACTGAAATAAAACATCAGGCTAATATGAGCAATAAAAACGCAAGTATTGAAAGTTGAACATCTTCCTTTTTGTCCATCTCAGATGATGGGCTATGTATAAAAAGAACGGACCCATCAATCACAGTTTAGACAGTTTAGCATCAAAAATATCAGTAGGCCCTTTTCCACCGCAGGAACTTTTTCAAGAACTTTCCCATTTACCCCGGAAAATATGAACTACCTGGGTAGATTTAGTTCTTTAGGAACTATTTTTAGTTCCTGCCAGCAAAGTTGCACTTTATGAAGGTTCCAAGAACTTTCAAGGGGGCGGGCTGTGCTGTCGACCACTGATTGGTTGAACACAGTTGGGGGCGTTCCTAAAACAACCGCCATCACGGAGTATGCGACGGCAACTTGTTTATTTCGTCTTCTTATTTCTTTTGTATTTCTATTACAAGAAGCTTGACAAAGGGAAAGAAAGAAGAAGAAAAGGAACTTTTGCAAAGTTTCAAAAATTGACAAAAGTGACATTTTGATGTCATGATGCGTTCAACAATTGTTTTTGGACTTTATTTTAAACCATCGATTTGGCCTATTTCAACATGGATGTATACCCTACGACTGGTGACCTCACATCCATCGTCTTTCACTGTACTAGTCCACCTCACCAAGAGATCTGACCAACTCCTTTATGTCAGGGGACTTATGCTCCACTTTTGCACACACTTCTGTCAATTGAAGAAATGTCATGGAAATAATTCAACTGTTTCTTATTACACCTGCAGTGTTTTCAAAAGTTGCAAGGGATGAATAACTTTTTAGCGAAACAAAAACAAATGTAAAGCTGCATCAATATACATTAATGAAAGAGGCATCAATAATGGATTTTTAATGCTCATGAATTGTAACCGTATTATGCCTGGTTCACACCAACGGCGCTTGCCGCGCTTTAAAGCGGCAAGCGAAGCGCCGTCATTTTTGTCAATTTTTCCACGAATATCCCGATCTCCGAAGTAAAGTTATGCTTTGATACGCTCTGATACTCTCTGATACGCTCTGATACGAATTAGTTGCTGCTTTGTTACCGTTCCTCACGATTTGATCCCGCTTTGATACGCTTTAAATCACGCTTTGATACGTTTTATTACGCTTTATTGAACTTTATTATGCTTTGATGCGATCATGACGCTTTAAATCAGGCTCTGACATGATTATCAAGCTCTGTTGTGCATTGTTACAACAAAAATAAGAAAAAAAGACAAAAACTCAGTATACTGTTTTCCACACATTTTTTATATTCATATATTTTTTCAATGTCTCTTTTTTTTCCGTTATATTATGTTTTATATCTTAATTTCTTTTATTTCTTTGTCATCTTGATAAATATCTATCTTTCATTTCTTATGCTAGTTGACAATAAAAAAAAGCCTTTTCTTTTATTTTTTATATTCATTTATTTTTTCAATTTCTATTTTTTTTTCATTATATTATGTTTTATATCTTCATTTCTTTTATTTGTTTGTCATCTTAATACATATCTATCTTTCATTTCTTATGCTAGTTGACAATAATAAAAGGCATTTCTTTTATTTTTTATATTCATTTATTTTTTCAATTTGTCTTTTTTTTCCGTTATATTATGTTTTATATCTTCATTTATTTTATTTCTTTGTCATCTTAATACATATCTATCTTTCATTTCTTATGCTAGTTGACAATAAAAAAAGCCTTTTATTTTATTTTTTATATTCATTTATTTTTTCAATTTCTATTTTTTCTATACTGGGCTACATAAAACACTGCACAGACTCTGTTACTGTGGATAAGCGCGTCCGAGTCTATTCCAACACAAAGCCATGGATGACGAGACAGGTGCAGAGGCTGCTGAGGGAGAGGGACACCGCGTTCAGATCTGGCGACGGGGAGCTCTACAGCACTGCCAGAGCCAGCCTGAAGCGTGGTATCAGGGAGGCTAAGGAGGACTACAAAACGAAGATTGAGGACTTCTTCCAAAGCAACGACTCCAGGAGGGTATGGCAGGGGGTCCAGCACATGACCAACTACAGGCCCAGCAACCTCCCGGCCGGCAGGGGAGACCCCCGTCTGGCAGAGGAGCTGAACTCCTTCTACGCCCGCTTTGAGGTAACACCATCGGAAGCAGTCACACTTCACTCAGTAGCAACACCTCACCCAACAGCCACACCTCAATCAGCAGTCACACCTCACTCGACAGACCACAGCAGCCTCACCCTTTCAGTGACGGAGCACGAGGTCAGACGCACACTGAAAGCCGTGAACCCGAGGAAGGCTGCGGGACCGGACGGCGTCTCCGGACGGGTGCTGAGAGACTGCGCTGATCAGCTGGCTGGTGTCCTCACCGACATCTTCAACCGGTCCCTGTCCCAGGCCACCGTCCCATCCTGCCTGAAAACCTCCACCATCATCCCGGTCCCCAAAAAGAAAAACACTGTCAGCTGTCTGAACGACTACCGGCCAGTGGCACTCACTTCCATCACAATGAAGTGTTTTCGAGAAACTGGTCCGGACCCACATCCTCTCATCCCTACCGCCCGCATTGGACCCCCATCAGTTTGCCTACCGAGCCAACAGGTCTACGGAGGACGCCATCGCTACGGCTCTCCACTCCGCCATGTCCCACATGGAGGGGGCGGGGGGAGCTATGTACGGCTGCTCTTTGTAGACTTCAGCTCTGCATTTAATACCATCTTACCTGACAGACTGGTGACCAAGCTAGCAGACCTCGGAATATCCAACCCCACATGTCTCTGGATTAAAGACTTCCTGACTGACCGCCATCAGAGGGTGAGGATGGGTACCCACACCTCCACAGCCCTCAGCCTCAGCACCGGCTCACCTCAGGGCTGCGTGCTGAGCCCCCTGCTCTACTCACTCTACACCCACGACTTCACAGCCACCCACCCCGGCAACCACATCATAAAGTTTGCCGATGACACAACGGTGGTGGGCTGCATCTCTGGGGTCGACGAGACGGCATACCGGGACGAGGTGGAGCAGCTGGCAGTGTTGAGCAGGGTGAACAACCTGAAGCTGAACCAGCTCAAGACCCAGGAAGTGATCTTGGACAGCAGGAGGAGAAAAACTACCATACAGCCCCTGTACATCGACGGGGGCTGTGTGGAAAGAGTCTCATCCCTACGCTTCCTGGGAGTTCACCTGGATGAGGACCTGTCCTGGAGGACCAACACCACGGCCATCGTCAAGAGGGCACAGCAGAGGCTCTACTTCTTGAGAGTACTCAGGAATTTCCACCTGAGACAGGATCTACTGGTGTCCTTCTACCGCTGTTCTGTGGAGAGCATCCTCACATACTGCATCTGCGTATGGTTCTGCAGCTGCACAGCAGCAGAGAGGAAAGCTCTCCAGAGGGTCGTCAACTCGGCCCAAAAAATCATCGGGTGCCCCCTCCCCTCCCTGGAAGAACTGTACCTGCCTGAAGAAGGCAGCCAACATACTCAAGGACCCGTCCCACCCCGGCAACAGCCACTTCAATCGGCTGCCTTCCGTCAGACGTTTCAGAACCATGCGAACCCGCACAAATAGACTCAGGACCAGTTTCTACCCCCGGGCCATAACTGCACTAAACGCAGCTAAATTGTAAAAAAAAAAAAAAAAAAAAAAAAACTCCCTCACGTGCAACATGAGGAAGCCACCGGTCAATCACGATCCGGGACTGTGCAATCAGCGATTACATGCCAACTGGACAATATTTATCATATTTATTCACACAATTAATCCACAATAAAAGGCCTGCACAGCATAGGAGGTAGGAAATGCTGACTCCCACCCCCTTAGCACACTGGGAACCAGCATCACTCCTCTCTAGTCACTTTATACTTTTTACTGTCTCATTTTCCTTTACATTGCCTCTTAGAGTGGTCTTAGGCCACATTGTATATTGCATATTGTGTATATTGTGTTGTTTTTGTATATTGTGTGGTTTCTTCTTTTTTTTAAAAAAAAAGCAAAGCACCTCAGGGAAGCAATCTAAATGTCGTTGGACCTGTACCTGTACATGCACAATGACAATAAAGATCATTTATTCATTCATTCATTCATTCATTCATTTTTTCGTTATATTATGTTTTATATCTTCATTTCTTTTATTTCTTTGTCATCTTAATAAATATCCATATTTCATTTCTTATGCTAGTTGACAATAAAAAAGGCATTTCTTTTATTTTTTATATTCATTTATTTTTTCAATTTCTATTTTTTTTCATTATATTATGTTTTATATCTTCATTTCTTTTATTTCTTTGTCATCTTAATAAATATATATATTTCATTTCTTATGCTAGTTGACAATAAAAAAAGGCATTTCTTTTATTTTTTATATTCATTTATTTTTTCAATTTCTATTTTTTTTTCGTTATATTATGTTTTATATCTTAATTTCTTTTATTTCTTTGTCATCTTAATAAATATCTATCTTTCATTTCTTATGCTAGTTGACAATAAAAAAAAGGCATTTCTTTAATTTTTTATATTCATTTATTTTTTCAATTTCTATTTTTTTTCCGTTATATTATGTTTTATATCTTAATTTCTTTTATTTCTTTGTCATCTTAATAAATATCTATCTTTCATTTCTTATGCTAGTTGACAATAATAAAAGGCATTTCTTTTAAACGTAACATATTCTCTTTATTATTAACATTTTCATACAGAAAAATTATAGACAGTAATGTCAAACTGCAACATCAAACAGCAGAAGTACAGAAACAATGATCATCGTATAAAAAAGGCAATGATGCAAAAGAGAATGGATTTGTAATCCTGTGTTGGTTTTACATAACGTTTCAATGTCACTAGTCAATATCACAGTCACTTCCTATTGCGCTTTGAACCAAGATCTGTTAAGCTTTCCTACGCTTTGAGTCAAGCTTTGCTGAGCTTTGTCAGGCTTTGTCAAACTTTGATACGCTCTCGGTGCTTTATTCCATTCTTGACAGAGCGCAGAATTTTTTTAAACCGTTTAAAAATTTTTGGCGAACTTGCCGCATGTCCCGCTTCACTACAAGCTTTCCCACGATCCATTAGGACCCTCACGCTTTAATCAGGCTTTGTTACGCTTTGCATGCCGCTTTGCATGCCGCTTTGCATGCCGCTTTGCATGCCGCTTTGCATGCCGCTTTAAAGCGCCGTCAAAGCGCCGTTGGTGTGAACCTAGCATTAATAATACATTTTATTTGGTATAGCGCTTTTCAGGGTACTCAAAGACGCTTTACAGGATAAAAATTAAAATATAAAACAGTTCAAAGTAATAATACATAATACATAATAGGTAGAATTCAGTGAAATTCAAGTATTTCTATATATATAAATAAAATAAATACTTGACTTCCAGTGAATTCTAGCTATATATATATATATATATATATATATATATATATATATATATATATATATATATATATATATATATATACTACTGTTCAAAAGTTTGGGGTCACCCAAACAATTTTGTGGAATAGCCTTCATTTCTAAGAACAAGAATTGACTGTCGAGTTTCAGATGAAAGTTCTCTTTTTCTGGCCATTTTGAGCGTTTAATTGACCCCACAAATGTGATGCTCCAGAAACTCAATCTGCTCAAAGGAAGGTCAGTTTTGTAGCTTCTGTAACGAGCTAAACTGTTTTCAGATGTGTGAACATGATTGCACAAGGGTTTTCTAATCATCAATTAGCCTTCTGAGCCAATGAGCAAACACATTGTATCATTAGAACACTGGAGTGATAGTTGCTGGAAATGGGCCTCTATACACCTATGTAGATATTGCACCAAAAACCAGACATTTGCAGCTAGAATAGTCATTTACCACATTGGCAATGTATAGAGTGTATTTCTTTAAAGTTAAGACTAGTTTAAAGTTATCTTCATTGAAAAGTACAGTGCTTTTCCTTCAAAAATAAGGACATTTCAATGTGACCCCAAACTTTTGAACGGTAGTGTATATATATTATTATTATTTTTTTTAAAATTATATATATATACATACAAATAAAATACATACTTGAATTTCAGTGTTCATTTATTTACACATATACACACACACATAACACTCCTCTATTCATTGTTGTATTTGAAAGTGCAATGCTTTGCGGCCAGTAGCACAGCCTTTGAAGGAGCATAGGTATGGGCAGTGTAATGTTCTGGATTGGAGTCAATAACCAGGCGAGGTGATGAAGTTACGTCTCTTTACTTCATACTTCAGAACCGACTCCCACACTTGCCGTCAGGGTTGCGCAATACAACGTAAACCGTTGGCCAACCAAAAAGTAACCACAGAACACTATACCCAACATTCACCAGGAGATGGCAACAGACAACTTAAATCACTCTATTACAGGCAGCGTCTAATAAATGTAATTTGCAGGAAAGGAGTGAGTTTAGGCTCGTTCTACTCTGTCACTCGTCGTCGCCATGACTGTCTCTTCTTCGTCTCCTTCTTGTTGTGTGTGCAGTTGTGCACTTGCCAAAAGCCGTAGATGTTATAACATGACTGGGCCGGCACGCTGTTTATATGGAGGAAAAGCGGACGCGACGACAGGCTGTCCTCACTCAGGTCCGCACGGACCTGGAGGGAGCGTGCCTTAAGTCCGGCTGGAAATCGGGAGAAATTCGGGAAAATGGTTGTCCCGGGAGATTTTCGGGAGAGGCACTGAAATTCGGGAGTTTCCCGGAAAATTCGGGAAGGTTGGCAAGTATGACAAAAACAACAACAACAACAACCACAGAACAGCATCAGCAAATGGGATATGTACAAATATGATGGTAAAAGTGATAGCAAAGAAGCAGCTAGTGAAATAAATATTAATAACACAGAAATGACAATGAACATTATTACACTACACTATACCAAAAAAAATGGCACTATTGATAATGAATAATAACAATAATTACCTCTATTATCAACAATACAATTGTTTCAAATGCAACAATACATATATGTAATGATAACTTGAAATACAAAAGAAAGCAGATAAACAGAGGGGAAGAAAGAGAAGTGAACTGTATTAACCTTATAGATTGTTATAGTAACAATAGGTTAAGTGTTGTCAGTGTGCCGTGTGTTACCAAGTTTCGCCTAGGGCAACAACGTTAATTTATGTTTGATGAAACTTGATTATATGCATGACTGCATGTATGTATGTATGTATGTGTACTTGTATATGCACAGTATGTGTATATGTATGTTTGTACAGTGAATGTATATGTACAGTATATGCACAGAATGTGTATATGTATGTGTACTTGTATATGCACAGTTTGTGTATATGTATGTTTGTACAGTGAATGTATATGTACAGTATGTTTATATGTATGTTTGTACAGTGAATGTATATGTACAGTATGTGTATATGTATGTTTGTACAGTGAATGTATATGTACAGTATGTGTATATGCATGTTTGTACAGTGAATGTATATGTACAGTATGTGTATATGTATGTTTGTACAGTGAATGTACATGTGGATGAACTTGGAGTGTGTGTGTGTGTGTATGTACTGTATTTGTGTATGTATGTGGGAGTGTAGGTACCTATGTGTGCACGTATGTATGTATATATGTATGGATAATTGTGTGTATGTGAGTATATACTGTATGTGTATTTGTATGTACAATATATTTGACTCCCAGTATGTGCGGGAGCCAGAGTACGGCTCCAGCCACCCAGAGAGCCCAACCCAAAACTATGCTTTCTAGCAGAATAACTGTTGAAGGTCCTAATTTTTAAAGTTTAAGATCCATCTGTGTATATTTTGACATATTCTGAATGATTTTCCTCCAATACATTTACTCTACCTGATAATGTTTTAAACTTATATTCTTTAATAATTGCATATCCACGTCTGGGATGTTGTACATCCGCTGCAGTATGCCAGGAATTGGCTTATCATCATCAATTTGATCTATTTTACATATAACTCCTATTATCCATCCAAAACTCTTAAACTTGATATTTTCTTTTTCTCAGTAATTTGGTAGCACTTGATGATTTCCCTCCACTATCCCCTTCATCTCCATCCAGTCACAAGTCACATTAAACAATTTCGCCAAGAGATTCAAGTTGAAACGCTGACAGATCGTAGCAATGACAGGCGCCCCTCGACCCCGCGGATGTGTCCCCCCCCCGCAATGAAGGGTCCCTGTGGGTGCTTCTGATTGGTTTATGTTGCGTGGTGTCTTTCATGGTTGGTTGGATTTAGGCTCAAGGAACTAATGAGATTGGTCAGCTCAGTCAGTCACGGCAAGCCGCTGGGGCCAAAATGTATTATCATGAGTAAAACATTTGAATAGAGTAGTGGATGGGAAAATATATGCGTGAGAAATGTCAAGTGAGAGAAGTTTAAATTGCTTGGCTGCCCTGCTTGCAGTGTTGAACTCCGCCGTAGACTTTGAAATATATGCAGTTTAATGTTCTTTAATATTTTTACAAACTTCATTTCAATATGCGAGGCTACGAGAATTGGACGGACTCCTTTAAACATGTTTGCAGTGGATTATGAAGTATTCAGCCGCATCCCCAGCTGCTTACTACTCTGACTTTGTTGGATAAAAGTGGAATAAAGGAGGCAGCATACGAGTGCAATGAAAGTAAATGGCATTAATGATCAACTATTTACGTTATTAAATTAAATTACGTTATTACTTATCTCATTATATGAAATATAACTTACTTCACCAATTATTATAATGAAATTATTACTATTATTTATTTATTTATTTTTATTGTGGTTACTTATGGAGTTTATTGTGAATAAATTGTGAACAGGAAGTGAACAAAACGTTTCAGCAACTGTTATGTAAAGAAAAGGGGTAGGATTAAATAAGCCCTGCTTCTTCCTACTCCTTTTCGAACATGTTGAAAAGAGAAACTGGAAATTGGGATGTATCATGTTGTATGCTTGCATGTTCGAAATAAACTCAAACTCAAACTCAAACTCAAATGTTGTAAAAGTAGTCAGTGACACTCCATTTGAGTAGTTGTTAGCCTCAACCTGAGTAAACAAAATGCTAATGCTAACAAGCTAACCCTAAAGCCGATGTTTTCGTGTTGTCGTCGTGACATAAACACTGACATTTATTATTTATGTATTGTTATTTACAGATAAACACTGACATGTATTATTTATATTTTATTACAGATGAACACTGATATGTGGTATTTATATATTCTTATTTACAGATAAACACTGACATTTGTTATTCATATATTGTTATTTACAGATAAACACTGACATTATTTATATATTGTTATTTACAGATAAACACTGACATGTATTATTTATAGATTGTTATTTACAGACAAACACTGACATTTATTATTCATAAATTGTTATTACAGATAAACACTGACATTATTTATATATTGTTATTTACAGATAAACACTGACATTTATTATTTATATATTGTTATTTACAGATAAACACTGACATGTATTATTCATATATTGTTATTTACAGATAAACACTGAAATTATTTATATATTGTTATTTACAGATAAACACTGACATGTATTATGTATATATTGTTATTCACAGATAAACACAAACATTTATTATTTATATATTGTTATTTACAGATAAACACTGACATTTATCATTTGTATATTGTTATTTACAGATAAACACTGACATGTATTATTCATACATCCATTCATCCATTCATCCATCCATGTATATACAGATGAACACTGACATTATTTATATATTGTTATTTACAGATAAACACTGACATTTATTATTTATATAGGGGATGGTGTGGCGAAGTTGGGAGAGTGGCCGTGCCAGCAATCTGAGGGTTACTGGTTCAATCCCCACCTTCTACCATGCTAGTCACATCTGTTGTGTCCTTGAGCAAGACACTTCACCCTTGCTCCTGATGGGCCTTGTTAGTGCCGTGCATGGCAGCTCCCGCCATCAGTGTGTGAATCTTTGAATGTGTGTGTGAATGGGTGAATGTGGAAATAGTGTCAAACGCTTTGAGTTCCTTAAAAAGGTAGAAAAGCGCTATACAAGTACATACAACCCATTTACCATTTACCATATGTTGTTATTTACAGATAAACACTGACATTATTCATATATTGTTATTTACAGATAAACACTGACATTTATTATTTATATATTGTTATTCACAGATAAACACGAAAATGTATTATTTATTTATTATTATTTACATATAAACACAAACATTTATCATTTGTATATTTTTATTCACAGATAAACACTGTCATTTATCATTTGTATATTGTTATTTACAGATAAACACAGACATTTATCATTTGTATATGTTATATACAGATAAACACTGGCATTTATAATTTAAATATTGTTATTTACAGATAAACAGTGACATGTATTTACATATTGTTATTTACAGATAAACAGTGACATGTATTTATATATTGTTATTTACAGATAAACGGTGACATTTATTATTTATACTGTATATTGTTATTTGACATTTATTATCTATATATTGTTATTTACATATAAACACTGACATTTATCATTAATATATTGTTATTTTCAGCTGAAATGGACCGTAAGAAACCACCTGACCATCAGGAATTCATCATTTACTGAGAGGACGACTTTCTGACTGTTAGACTTAGACTTGGACTTAGACTTCCTATTTATTGTCATTCAAATTTGAACTTTACAGTACAGATAAGAACAACATTTCGTTACATTAGCTCATGGTAGTGCAGGAGAAAAAAACAATAAGGTGCATATATAAATTAATAAATAGATTACTGTACAGATAAATATATTGCACTTTTTCATATGCATCCACGTTTATGGATGTATGTTATATTGTCTTTTTTATTCCAGCGAGTTAATCCATTTTGGGGGGAGTTGAGGGGATTATTATGATGCGTTCAAGAGTCTTACGGCCTGAGGGAAGAAGCTGTTACAGAACCTGGAGGTTCGGCTTCGGAGGCTGCGGAACCTATTTCTAGAGTCCAGCAGTGAAAACAGTCCTTGGTGGGGGTGAGAGGAGTCTTTGCAGATTTTCTGAGCCCTGGTCAGGCAGCGGCTTTTTGCAATCTCCTGGATAGGAGGAAGAGGAGTCCTGATGATCTTTTCCGCTGTCCTCACCACTCTCTGGAGAGACTTCCAGTCTGAGGCATTGCAGGCTCCAGTCCAGACAGAGATGCTGTTGGTCAGCAGGCTCTCTATAGTGCCTCTGTTGAATGTGCTGAGAATGAGGGGAGGGAGCTGTGCTCTTTTCATCCGACGCAAAAAGTGCATGCGCTGCTGAGCTCTTTTTACAAGAGCTCCGGTGTGTAGGGACCAGGTCATATTGTCAGTTATCTGCACCCCCAGGAACTTGGTGCTGCTTACCATCTCCACCGCTGTGCCGTTGATGAAGAGTGGAGCGTGGCTGGACTGGTGCTTCCTGAAGTCAACGATGATCCCCTTGGTCTTGTCGACATTCAGGACCAGGTTGTTGGTTCCACACCAGTCAACCAGATGTTTCACCTCCTCTCTGCAGTCCATGTCGTTGTTGTCACGGATGAGGCCCACTACTGTTGTGTCGTCCGCATACTTCACAATGTGGTTAGTAGTGGACCTGGCGCAGCAGTCATGGGTCATCGACGTGAACAGCAGCGGACTCAGGACGCAGCCCTGGGGGAGCCGGTGCTCAGGGAGATGGCACTGGAGGTGTTGTTGCCCACTCTCACAGACTGGGGTCTGTCTGTGAGGAAGTCAAGCAGCCGGTTGCATAGGGGGGTACTGAATCCAAGGGGGGCCAGTTTGCTCACCAAGTGCTGCGGGATGATGGTGTTGAATGCTGAGCTGAAGTCCAGAAACAACATCCGCACGTGTGTGTCCTTTCCTTCCAGATGTTCTAAGCTCAGGTGGAGTGCAGAGGAGATGGCGTTCTCTGTGGAGCGGTTAGGGCGATAAGCAAACTGGTATGGGTCGAATGTGGGGGGAAGTCTGGAGACAATATATTCCTTTACCAGCCTCTCGAAGCACTTCATTATGATGGGGGTGAGTGCAACGGGGCGGTAATCATTGAGGGAGGAGATTGGGGTTTTTTTAGGCACTGGAATGATGTCAATGTACATATTAATCATCATTTTTTCATTACTTGTATTTTTTTCTCATTATATGATATCATTGAAATACTGCTTTGTACACTTCATGTGTTTCTGTAATTACATTTATTTTGTATTGTTATAAAACTACCACTAGATGGAACATATATGCCGTATTTTTTGGCGAGCGGAGGGTCGCCGTCATGCCCGTTAAAAAAAAAAAAGGGGGGGGGGTACTTTTTAGAGGCGGAATAGTACCGAATATGATTCATTAGGATCGCGGTACTATACTAGTACTGGTATACCGTACAACCCTAGTGCAGTGTATTTATGTCTAGTTAGCTGTGGCATGTTGCTGCATGATAATACCAACCCGTCGAGGGACAACAGACAACTAACCCTTGCATAGGATCTGACAAACAATCTGCATACTGTGTATATGTTCATCGATATGTATGGGCCCTATTTTGAAGAAAAAAAATAATTAATTAGCTAATGTTAATAGCTAAACTTTGTCAAGTCGTTATCATTGGATGACAACATTGTATTATTCAGTGGGGCATACATTACCTGCTCAAAGCCGAGCCTCCGTCGAGCTCAATACTCTTATATAGGACTAGAAATAAAAAATATACAGTATATAAATGAAGTTTTTCTTTGATTCATTTAGAACAGAGGCTTTTTCCTCATCTCAGGTCTGTTGATTGACCCGCACTGAATCTCAATGCTAAGACTATCAGTTGTTAAAAAGGTAGAGCAATTCTTGCATTGCGGTTTGTATTAAAAGTGACATAAAGCCAATGGAACGGAGGCTCAAGTGGGTTCCTCCCGCCGACTGCTTCGCCGGGTTATTCATGCATGTATTGAGAACGGAATAGAATGCAGTCACCCGCTCTATTATAATGGAGCTGTCAGCACGTTGAGTAACCTGAGGGTGTATGAAGAGACACTAAGCCAAACCATGAGCCCTGCAGGCCTGATCACTTTGCCTACACATTTGGCATTCATTCCATGTGGCGACAGGCCATTCTCAGAGTGTGCTTATGCATGAATGTGCACGCTCAGGTGAGTGTTCTCACTCCTGTTTGTTTGGAAAGATTGACGCTTTAGTGATTGTGTGTCTATAGTAGGGTTGTACGGTATATCTGTACTAATAAAGTACCGCGGTACTAATTGTACTAAAAAGAAGGTACTATATTGCTTTAGAAAAATACCGGTACTTTTATTTTTTCCATGCACCTGATAGCGCTCGTGGTGACATTGCTAGTAATAAGTGTCCAGGCGCATGTGAGCCAACACACAGAGCACTTACGAGCAGAAACAGTGTGGAGGCAGAAGAGGTGAAAATGGTGTATTTTGTCTTAAAAACTAAGGATAAAGGTGAAGCGATGCACTGCAGTGTCCTGGCGAGCGAAGCTAACGTCCTTCCACAGTGTTTTAGATACTTCTAAATCACTAATCCTTGCCCTCTAAGGCGACACACTAAGTTTCTTACAAGTATCATCCCTGCAGGACGAGGAATAGCTAAACATGCTTCACTACACACCCTATACTACACACCCTATGAGGATACAATACTGTAGCTCACAGCAAAATAGCATCCCTGAATGTAAACAAATGGATGTTTACAAATATTAACTGTATTGATACCAAGTATATAGTCGATATAATGATAACAACGACATTTTGTAGTATCACATAATCTTTTTCCATTTTTGTTATTGTTCATAAACTCAGGAAATACGTCCCTGTACACAGAATAACTTTGATTATGACCAATGTATGATCCTGTAACTACTTGGTATCGGATCGATACCCAAATTTGTAGTATCACCCAAAACTAATGTAAAGTATCAAACAACAGAAGAATAAGTGATTATTACATTTTGAAAGAAGTGTAGATAGAAGATGTTAAAACAGGAAGTAACCGAATATTAACAGTAAATGAACAAGTCAAATATTAAATCCATCTATTTTCTACCGCTTGTCCCTCATAATGTTGACAAAATTGGGAAATGACAGCAGACTAATTAGGAATCTTTGTAACCCGTTTGCTTATTTCATGCCATTTTATTTCAGTGTTCTAAGATTGTTCTTTGACGGCAATAAGAAATGTATGTTTAATGCAGTACTACTCAATTATTTTCTATTGCGCCCCCCTTAGGAGGAAGAAAATATGAAATGTGGGCTAATACTTTACAG
The DNA here is from genome assembly GCF_033978785.1 of Entelurus aequoreus. Lineage (NCBI taxonomy): Eukaryota > Metazoa > Chordata > Actinopteri > Syngnathiformes > Syngnathidae > Entelurus > Entelurus aequoreus. Next base: position 38,378,952 of record NC_084746.1, on the reverse strand, counting down.
ATACTGTAATATGATTGTTCATGTTTTTCACTCGGTACAGATTGGTGTTCTATCGCAGTGTTGTGCATTACAAACTCAAGCGCGTTTCGACGTAGAAGCTAGCTTATCTCTTTAGAATAAAATAATACTTTATCCTACCTTCTCTTGTAAGCAGATAGATTAGTTACAGTAGATTGTCTGATCATAATATAATGTCCAATGCAAATCGAGCTAATAACAAACACGCAGTACTCAAGGTCAAGTCTTTAAAGCCATGTCTACACTAAGCCGGATAACCCCCTTAAATGAATAATTATTTAGCCTAAGCATCGTGTCAGCCACACTAAACCATCGTTTAAGGTAACCCTCCTTGGATAATTGTTTACACGGTTAAGTGCGCCGTGTATTTCTTGAATCTCTGGCTCTTAGCTTTGTATGGACTCATTGATCGTTTACAAACTGAGTTCGGAGAGGAAGTGACCCCAGAAAGACCGCGCCCCACACAACAAGTGACATCGGAAAGAACGCGCCACAGCCAGCTTCATAACAACCTGTTCCCACTCGAAAGTAAACACTAGAAATATGGAGGCGAGTCATCCAGACATGTCCGTGTTTCCCCTTCCTCTACATGTACAGACGCTTGTGGAAATCACACATGAATACCTTAAGAGAAAGCAATTGCAGCTATTTCGGATACAACACTTCTCAGATGGCAAGAGAACTTTCCAATGTCAGCTGTGATTCTACTTACCGAAAAACTTTGTCCAATTCTTAAAGGAGTGACAACGAGAATGCGGGCTCCCGTGGATGTGCTAAAAAAAGGTAGCATGGGCTTTGTATTACCTGGCCGTCGAGGGAAGACTACGGAAAACGGCGAATACTTTTGGACTGGCAAAGCAGACTGTATCAGTTATTGTCCGCCATGTATGTCGCGGACGCAACGTCTAGGTCCAGAGTATATAAGGTCACCAAAAACGAATGGACAATGAAGGTGAAGGCAAAAGAGTGAAGAGTGTCCTGACCAGATACTTAGAACCCTAGTTGATTGATGTAAAATGTTCTTTATCACATTGTTTACTTTCACATGTCCATTAAAGATTTGATAAATGTATGATGGCTCAGGTGTGATTCACTACAATAGGGCCCCACAGCACACTGGATTCCAGTTAATTGAAATACCACAACACTGGATACTGTTCAGATAAGTTAAATTTAATTTAAGAACTTGCACACAAAGAATCAGAATCAGAATCAGAATCAGAATCGTTTTATTGCCATTGTTTGAGAACGGGTTCACAAACTAGGAATTTTTCTTGGTGCAAACGTGCGACATAAAACACATATAACACATATTTGGTATAAAAAGAGCTGTGACTGAGCTATCAGATAGACTTAGAAGGGATTCAATGAATTCAAGGAGCTGCTGTTAGGAGTTATTGTTCATTTGCCTGATGGCCGAGGGGAAAAAACTGTTCAGGTGGCGGGAGGTGTGGGTCTGGATGGAGCGTAGTCTCCTGCCTGAGGGGAGAGGGGAGAATAGTGTGTGTCCAGGGTGAGAAGAGTCAGCTGTGATCCGACCCACACGCCTCCTGGTCCTGGAGGAGAACAAGTCCTGGAGGGATGGGAGCTTGCAGCCAATCACCTTCTCAGCAGCACGTACGATGCGCTGCAGTCTATTCTTATTCTGGACTGTGGCGCCGGGGAACCACACTGTGATGGAGGAGGTCAGGATGGACTCTATGATGGCTGAGTAAAACTGCACCAGCATCTCTGTCGGCACCTTAAGTTAACCAAAGCAACACTGGAGGTGACTATGACGTGCGTATTTTCTGTGCATGCGTACTAGGTCACGTTGCGCCGGTGGACGGAAGGGAGTGGGGGTCTTAAACGGTGGCATTGTTGTGCCACCGTCACAGATAAGGTTAGGTGGGATTTACCCTGGATAACCTTAGCCGGCTTAGTGTAGAAGGGACATAAGTAACAAATCATTTTTAATAAATAATTGTATTTCCTCTTACGGTCTCGATTTTATGTTTTAAACTGAGACATGGCTCTATTAAAACACGGCAAATGCAGTTATGCTTGAAACTAGTCCACCTCACTCCATACTCAGGGAGAATACACTCATCCACAAATTGTCATTTGGGCTTTTTTCAGTCATTTGAGTATGAGTCATTAAAAATTGAAAGAAAACAATCCTCCATATTTTATATTACTATTTACAAACCACCACAAAATTGTAATTCATTTAGTGAGTTTGACTGTTTGTTATAGCAGGGGACTTGATCTTGTTTGTGGATGTAGCCAATGACAGGATGACATGCACACTAAAGAACTGCTGCAAAAGTACAGTCCTTGGAATGTTTGGTGGAACTCGGCATGTAAACGAGCCCACCCACAGCAGAGGCCACACTCTTGATCTGATCATTACTAAAAGTTCTTACTATTTCAAACGATGCTGCTTTATCGGATCATGTTTTTTTTTTTTTTTTTTGACTTGTCTGTTAGACCTAAACATGCAGTTAGGTCTGAGGTGGGTCGGGAAAGACTCATAAATGATTGTGACTGATTGTGAAAATGATTAGGTTAGAAAACACCCGGTATTCTAATGTTGATGATCTGTTGAACTCTATACAGTGCATTCGGAAAGTATTCACAGTGTAGGAGCCTAATAGAGAATTGTACATAAATCCATGCTTATTCTATTATTTTGAGTGATTGATGTATGTCAGTGTGCACCCTTTGCAGGTGGTGAAACGTTCCCACGCAGGCCTATAAGGGTCATGGGCAGTCGGGCACCAGCATACCGTCTTTGACCTCACCTGTCTGTAGACCTCAGCTTTCTATGGGCTATGTTTTATTTTGTTTCCCGAGTATTCCGTTTTTTCTGGTTTCTTGATTTCTGTAAAAAAAAAAAAAAATCTTCAAACGTGCTGCTGGACCATTTGGAATTACTGGATGGATAGCAGGAAAAGGAACAACATGTGACAAGAAAAGGCCGTGTATGGTGTGAGTCAGACAAGATACCCACGCCCCAAGTGGAACAAACATTTGAACAAAGTGTTTATAGCAACAATCACTTCCAGTGTTTTAAGCCACATCACACAGCGCTTCACTTTTTTCACATTGTTATGTTACAGTCATGTCAAAACGAAATGATTAATTCTAGTCCTTGAAATTCTACACAGAAAAAACAACAAAGACAATGTGAAAAAATACATTTATTAAAAATATGTATACACAGCCTCTGCCATGAAGCTCAAATGTGAGTTTAGATGTATTATTTTTAAACTTATTCTTTCTTTCGTATATCATCAGATGTCGTGTAGCCACGCCTTCGTCTCCAGTCGTATATCAAAGATGCCGGCTTCTGAAGGTGGGCTGTATAGGGGGCAGCCAGTGATTATGTGCTCGGCAGTCTGTTCAGGCTCGCCACACTCGCATGCCGCACTGTCCGATAGTTCCCCGCTTCTTCAGAGATTACTTGAAGCGACCAACCCTAGTGCGTAGGTGATTCAGCGAGATCCATAGATGCCGTGGTAGGTCTTCTCCTGTTACACCGCCTCCTGGGTCCTGGATATATCGTTGGATGCGGGAGGGCCCAGCGGTCTCCCAGGTCTCTGGACAAGCCCTCAGGAATAGACTGTAGCATCTCTTGTGCCGCCTTGTTGTAGGGATGGCGAGACTTGAGCCTGCATGGCTGCATGGTGGTGCCGGTGTTGCTGTGGTTTTGTGCAGGATGTGCCAGTCGTACTTCTGGGCTTTTCTTGCCAGGGCAAGAGACGGGCCGCGGCGGGGGTGGGTTTCAGACAACCAGTGACTATCCGGAGGGCACTGTTGATGATAGTATATACCTTATTCACATGTGGACTTCTGCTCCAGGCAGGGGCAAAGTATTCGGCAACAGGTAGGACCAGGGCTTGTGTAGATATGTGTAGTGTCTGGGGGGAGGAACCCCAAGTCAATCCCGCCAGGCGGCGGATGAGCGATACCCTTGCTGTAGCCTTGGTCTTCACTTCATCCAGGTGTTGCTTGTAGTACAGTGTCCAGTCCAAGCGTACGCCAAGGTACTTGGGGGCTTGCTGAAACTCCAGACGGTTGTTGCCAACATACACGTCCACTTCCCTTCCTGCTTTCCTGTTGTTGAGGTGCTGAAGGTGCCACCTCTGTAGGTAGTTTGCCACGATGCCCATGTCTAGATTGAGACCATCCTCCATCGCCTTCTATGTTGGCCGTCGGAGCATGATGGCCAAGTCGTCCGCATAGCCGTACTTGCTAGATGTTGTATCCGGCAGGTCCTGAATGTAAATGTTGAACAACATTGGTGAAAGGACGGAGCCTTGTGGGAAACCATTCTTCAGCCTTCGGAGCCTGTTAGTCTGGCCATTGCTGGTCTGTAAGGAGAAGCTATGGTTTGATAGCATCTCTATGATGAACCCCACCATGTGCCGGTCCGGGATAGTCCTTAGCAGCTTCAGGTGTAGTGCACGGTGCCAGACGGTGTCGCAGGCGACTGTCAGGTCCAAGAATACTACTCCAGCTTTTTCGTTTTGTCCTGGAAGCTGTCCTCAATGTCCTGAGTGAGTAGCGTTACCTGATCCACTGTTGACCGGCCTTGAACTGATCATCCTTAAGATGCTACTACAGCTTAATATTGAAGTCCACTTGTGGTAAATTCAGTTGGTTGGGCATTATTTTGTAGGGCACGCACCTGTCTATATAAGGTTCCACACTTGACAGTGTATGGCAGAGTACAGTCCAAGAATGAAGTCGAAGGAATTGTCTCTAGACCTCCGAGACTGTCTCGAGGCGCAAATTTAGGGAAGGGTACAGAAAAATATCTGCTGCCTTGAAGGTCTCAATGAGCACAATGGCCTCCATCATCCGTCAATGGAAGAAGTGTGGAACCACCAGGACTCTGTCAGGGAGGTTACCAAAAACCGGATGATTACTATGTCAGAGCTACAGCATTCTTCCAATCACGCCTGTATGGTAGAGTGGCCGGACAAAAGCAATTTCCTTGTAAAAAGTTGCTAAAAATGCATCTGAAAAGACTCCCACACCATGAGAAACAAAATTATCTGAGATTGAATTCTCAAAGTTTGAACTTTTTTTCGTGAATGCCAGGTGTCATGTTTGGAGTGACCAGGCACAGCTCATCAACAGGCCAATACCATTCTTACAATGAAGCATGGTGGTGGCCCCATCATGGTGTGGGGATGTTTTTCAGTGACAGGAACTGGGAGACTAGTCAGGATAGAGGGAACAATGAATGCAGCAATGTACAGACACATCCTGGATGAAAACCTGCTCCAGAGCGCTCTTGAACTCAGAGTTGGGTGACGGTTCATCTTTCAGCAGAACAAACGGTTCATCTTTCAGCAGAACAACAACCCCAAGCACGGAGCCAAGATATCAAAGGGATGGCTTGGGGACAACTGTGTAAATGTCCTTGAGTGGTCCAGCCATAGCCCAGACTTGAATCCGATTGAACATCTCTGGAGAGATCTGAAAATTGGCTGTGCACCGACGCTTCCCATCCAACCTGATGGAGCTTGAGAGGTGCTGCAAAGAGAAATGGGCAAAACTGCCCAAAGATAGGTGTGCCAAGCTTGTGGCATTGTATTCAAAAAGTCTTGAGGCTGTAATTGCTGCCAACGATTCATCAAAAAAGTATTAAGCAAAGTCTACGAACACCTGCTTTACGAATGTATATTTGTTTTCTTAGTTTTTTATTTATATAAATTTGCCATAAAGTGCAATATATTTGCAACATTCTTCTATGATAAAGTTCAATGCATTACAAATGCAGTAATTCCTGGAAATCAAAAATACCATAGCTATTCTGCAGTCACCTTGAGCTAGCACATTTCACTAATGTCACTGACAAAACAGTGGAAACGGTCATCCACAGTCTGGGTCCATCAACATGCTGCCTTGATGAGTTACCCACAAGATTTCGAAAGTCTGTACAGAACAGTTTGTGACCACAATTTGCTCATCTTGTTAACATTTCCCTTCAGACTGGGACATTTCCAATGGCCTTAAAACTGCTGTCATTAAGCCAATTTTAAAGAAGAGTAGTATTGATGCCAGACTACTGTCTTTTGGGGCAAAAGTCCTGGAAAAGGTTGCATACCAACAGCTTAGTGACTTTCTCCTGTGTACAAGGCTGCCGTATAGTGGGGAAAGGTGATGGCAATTCTAAGGGCCCACAGCCCACTGGGGCCTACACACAAACCCCAGTAGCCTTTTGACAAAATGATTATGCATAAACTGAACAATCATATTCATCCATCCATCCATCCATCCATTTTCTACCGCTTGTCCCTTACGGGGTCACGGGGGGTGCTCGAGCTTATCCCAGCTGCAAACGAATCCAAAAGAAAACAAAGCCACAAATCAAACAAGAGCAGCAGAGCAGGGCCCAGGGCAACAAAAACGTTTTCCTAAAAACGGTGAGAGTAAAACTACAGAGGGCTGACATAATTAGCCTACTTGTTCATTCATATAATAACTATAACATTACTTTTGACGGGGCGCACACTGGACTCTGGAGTCTACGAAAGCTGTCATGTGGCCCCGCTCCACTCTGGACAAGTCACCAGTTCATTGAAAGAATATAAAAAGGTCACCAGGTCCTTGAAAAGCAACAGTGTGACCGTGGGTCGGACTGATCCAGTATGTGCCTATTCAGAGGCTGCATTGAATTGTATTATGATTCTTTCAAGTTCTACTCAGTAATCAATAATTACTGAATAATTACCTTCATCAGATGCTAATTAGGAGCATCTGACCAAGGTCATTTACGTTATCATGATGTGTTCAATGTGGCCTTGTAAAAGATGTCCCTAGTGGGACATTTGAATAGCCTACATACAAAAAAGTTAAATGTTCATACATTTGTTGTTGTTTGTTTTTGGACAGTTTTCCACTGACTTTGATAGCATTACATTACATGTGACTGTTGCAGGTGAAGAAAAGGCGATTAGCAAACTGAAACTATCTCAGATCCACAACACGCCAAGAGAGGTTAAAAAGCTTTGCTGGAATTACAAACGTATATAAGTGAAAGTCGGAGAAGCTGACAATTGGACTTCAAAAACCTCAACTGGCATTGGTCTTTCTGATGAGACTTAGATGAGGCCTTTTTTTATATGTTTTATAACAACGTGTTCCATGTGCTCTTAGTTTTACACATTTAAGTTAACCTGTGGACTAAGGTTGTACGGTATACCGGTACTAGTATAGTGATAATGAATAAAAAATGGTACTATACTCTGCTTGAAAAGCACCGGTTTCCCTTTTTATTTTTACAGGCATGACGGCGAGTCGTCGTCACGTCGTGACATTGCTAGTTTAACGAGCAAAGGAGCATGTTGGACAGCGCACACACACGGAGTACTTACAAGCAGACACAGTGGCCCAGACACAGAAAAGGGATAATGGACGCAGTTTTGCCTAAAAACTGACGATAAAGGTGAAGTTATTACACTGAAACACCCTCAGGAAGAGGTGCTTTAAGACATGGCTAGCTAGCTATCAGTGAACATCCATCCACAGTCTGCAGTGTTTTAGCTACTTCTAAATCACTAATCCTCGCCTCCATGGTGAAAAATAAAGTATGTTTCTTACAAGTACCATTATCCCTGGAGGACGAGGAATAGCTAAACATGCTTCACTACACACCGTAGGGGGATACAACAGCTCACCGGTGTCACCGCTAACAAAAGCTAGCTTGCCTGAATGTAAACAAATGCCATGGGTGGATCTACACCTGACATCCACTGTAATGATACCAAGTACAAGAGCGCATGTAGTCGAAACTACTATGATTATATCGACATTTTTTATCGTCACAAAATCAGGCACCGTCAAGAACACTGAAAAACAACACAATTGAAGGTGGCATTGAATGGAATAGAAGGTCCTGCATCAATATTCTTTCAAGGGGCCCAGAATTCCTAGCAACGGCCATGTCTGTATAACAATGTGTTGTGCTCTGTAAATAAACAAGCCTTGCCTCTTGTGTCTCCTCAAACTTAGCTCGGACAGAGATCATTTTTCCGAATGTCCAAATAAGTACGTCCACCTCGTTGTCACAACATAGCCAGACTGCTTAAACGCTGCGGGCAAAGGCATGCAAAACTGCATGTCCAAATGCATGACTTTTATGATTTGATGCTTAGAGACTTGCATTAAACAACGGCAAACATTGTAACATTCAGTCAGAAATGACAAAAATGTTCAAAGGTCCTCTTTATAATTTGATCTTTCTATGGATTTTTTCATATTCTAAAAAAAATTGACTTATTTCTCTGTCTAATGTAAACAAAATGCTCACAATTAAGGAGGTCTCACAGGTATGTTTGCCATCTAATGGATAGCCACCGGAACACTGAAATTCAAGTATTTTTTTATTTATTATATGTAAATAAAATAAATATATATATATATATATATATATATATATATATATATATATATATATATATATATATATATATATATATATATATAATTAACTGGAAGTCAAGTATTTCATACACACACACATATATATATATATATATATATATATATATATATATATATATATATATATATATATATATATATATATATATATATATGAAATATATATGAAATACTCGAGTTGGTGAATTCTAGCTGTAAATAACCACGCCCCCAACCACACCCCCACCCCCGACCAAGCTGCCCCTTCCCCCCCGGACCTGAGACTGAGTGGGGACAGCCTGTTCTCACGTCCGCTTTCCCACAATATAAACAGCTTGCCTGCCCAATGAACGGAGAAGTTAAACAGGATAATACTGCCATCTAATGGATAGCCACCGGAACACTGAAATTCAAGTATTTTTGTTTTATTATATGTAAATAAAATAAATATATATATATATATATATATATATATATATATATATATATATAATTAACTGGAAGTCAAGTATTTCATACACACACACATATATATACATATATATATATATATATATATATATATATATATATATATATATATATATATATATATATATATATATATATATATATATATATATATATATATATATATATGAAATATATATGAAATACTCCAGTTGGTGAATTCTAGCTGTAAATAACCACGTCCCCAACCACACCCCCACCCCCCACCCCCGACCAAGCTGCCCCACTTTCAATATAAAGTATTAATATACTGTAAAACACAACAATCGTAGATTTTACAGTATAGAACACTTTTTATGTAAAAGAAAACAGCGGTACCGTTTTTCCATTCCATTTAATTTAATTCCATGTATTTTTTTATTTTATATGCTGTAAAAAAAAACAAGAAAAACCCCTACAAATATTACTGCAAATATTATTATAAATAAAAAAAAATAAAAAAAACCTGCAAATATTATTATTAATTGTGGCGACTGAGCTGCCAGTTTTATATAGTAAAGATTTGGTTTTCTACAGCGTGCGTAAAAAAAGACAATTATACCCATGATTTATATATACACATTTATATTCATACTGTATATTATTCACTGTAAAAAGTGGCCCATAACTGTGATTTGGCCCTCATCCAAAAACAGTTTGACACACCTGCTTTACACCAGCGTTAAAAAATTTGATACAGTGAAAACCTGGAATTGACCTGCAGCGTGAACGTAACCAAAAACCATCGATAATTCCATGAAAATGAGTGTGATTGAAATTCTTGTCCCAACAACACTGACTAGTTGTTGATGAAGACATGGCAGTTAAGTGGCTGAAGGAGAAGCCAATCTTCTGGTGAGAGGAGAGCAACAAGCCCACATCCCACCTTTCAAGAGGAAGGTGGTTGTGTCAAGCCTGTGGAAATGAGACTGGGAAGATGAGACGCGGGTCATGACATCACTGATAGGGGCTGACATTAATGGACAGTATGCAGAAGCACACAAGGAGACATCTCCAAACAACCGAAAAAAAACCTTTGGTTTGGATGTGCCAAACATGCATAAATAGCTCTTTATAAAATGTTTGTGTTATGTTCACTTGCATTCAGTAAAATTGCAACCCACGCTCCTGAGCTACCAGTAGCTCACCAGAGGGTTTCAGAGATGTCATTATGCTCAGCAATGTCTAGTGTTGGGTTAGTTACTGAAAACCAGTAATTAGTTACAGTTACTAGTTACTTTATTTCAAAAGTAACTCAGTTACTTACACCAAAAAGTAATGCGTTACTGTGAAAAGTAACTATTTAGTTACTTCTTTTTTTCTTTTTTTTTTAAGGCTCCCATTAATGCCCTTTTAGCCTTCATTTCAGTACTGTTATTGCACTGAAGAATAATACAATCTGTTGATCAACTTGACATGCATTTGCATCACTGAACTCTGCTAATCAATGTGGTCTACATACAACACACAAAGACAAAGATATGTTACAAAGGGCCAATGTATTTCAGGCCAAAACAAATTGACAAAACTATTTTAAATAGCTGCAACATAACATACATAAATAACAAACAGCATAATAACAATATAGCTGTAAACCTGGCTTCACCCAAGGAAGGCACACACTATATACACAAAGCCTAACCAGGCATTTTTTTTCTCTCAAGGAATTCGGAAATAAAATCATGTCTTCAGGAGATCAACACTGTACTGAAGCCCAGAACACTCAACGCATTTCCACAGTTTTAGTTTAGAGATAAGGAAAGGTTGGCCTGGCCCACTAGGATCCCTCTTTATGTTTGTGAACTTTATAGTCTATACATTTAGAGAGATGTGATAATCAAACACTCTAGAAGTCTAGAATGAAATAGCAACAGTATATAAGAGAATTGACAGAGAGTGTGTACCTTCAGTGTTGAATGATGAGCAGAGGCAGAGTTTGGAGTGTTTTCTTTAGCTCACTTTCCATGTTTATGTACTCACTGTCCAGGTACGTGGAACATGTTTTCCGTGCAATTTGCTGTTTGACGCCGGTATCATGCTAATTAGCTGCCTGAAACCATTTACACCAACAAGCATACAAATTACAGAACGAGAAGCTAAAATAAGTCAAAATTTTTAGAGTGAATGATAAAATAAAAAAAATAAAAAACTACCTGTGTAAAAAGTGTCATAATATTCTCAAACTAGTTTTAATACATGACGTGATGCCAGCACATCCCGGCGGGTAGAAACTTTTCAAACATCACAAAGACAAAGCAAAACGTTAATATAAAATGTTTTGATGCAAGAAATGTCACTTCCAAAAAAGAGCCAAAGAAAAAACAAGACAATTTGCTCATTAATCACCATTATATTAAAATCACCATCTTAACTCCTTCTATGCAGTTTGCTAACTTGCAACGGACACTTTCCATAATCTCTCCAGGTGTGTGAGTGATAAGATGAAAAGCTCGCTAGAGAGATGTTATTTGGCACCACCTGTTGTTTAAATCTGCTAACCCAAATACAGGACGACTTGGCATATTCAGACTTATTTCCTAAGGACAAAACATACATTCGGGTCAATACAGTATGAGGCTAACAGTGAATAGAAATCAATGGCTTGTGAGAGGATCTGGTGATTAGATAGAGCAAAGCCATTTTGTTGAGTGGGAAGATGGATGAGGAAGACTATTATTGATGACTGGCACATAATATTTTGTCTGATTAATCCTATTGATTTTTAAGAGAGGTCATTTTTTATTTTCCAGTATGAGCCATAAATGAGAGTAGTCATCATTATTTTTGTCTTGCTTTTTTAAGAACGAGTCTTCCACACTTGTCTCCAAGGAAATAACAAATTAGTGTGCTATGAAATAAAAGGCTCCAACTTAGCCATTAAGTGAAAATGGTTGTGGGTATGTGACACATCGTGTGTGCTTTTAGTCAGTGCAGAAAGTCAACATCAATTTTCATAAACGCACTGTTGGCACACAGCACTGAGGCGACTGGCTGATCTGAATATCAAAGGATCGTTTTTTTTCAAATTATTATTCAGCACGTCTTGTTGTTTCGCAGCGTCGCTTCGACCCTCGGAGTCTTTTATCAGGATTCACACAATCACATGCAAAATCTAAAATGATGCTGCCGTGGGGACCGATATCAAAGCTCTCGCTCTCTATTACTACGTCAGATCTGAGCTGCTTTGTGCCCTCTGAACTGCGCTTCTGCATGCGTCCAAGAGATGTTACAATCCCTCCCAATTGACAAATTCAATGCAATACAATTGCAAAAAGTTAGCGTTGTGTTTTTACACTTCATATGCTTTTATCTCAACAATCTCCTGGATAGACTTAGACTTCCTTTTATTGTCATTCAAATTTGAACTTTGCAGTACAGATAAGAACAACATTTTGTTGCATTAGCTCATGGTAGTACAGGATAAAATAGCAATAAGGTGCAGATATAAATAAATAGATTACTGTACAAATAAATATATTGCACTTTTGCATATGCATCCACATTTATGGATGTATGTTATATCGTCTTTATATTCCAGCGAGTTAATCCATTTTTTGGGGAATTGAGGGGATTATTTTAATGCATTCAAGAGTCTTATACGGCCTGAGGGAAGAAGCTGTTACAGAACCTGGAGGTTCTGCTACGAAGGTTGCGGAACCTCTTTCTAGAGTCCAGCAGTGAAAACAGTCCTTGGTGGGGGTGGGAGGAGTCTCTGCAGATTTTCTGAGCCCTGGTCAGGCAGCGGCTTTTTGCGATCTCCTGGATAGGAGGAATAGGAGTCCTGACAGTGGCGTGCAGTCACTAGAGGCAGGGGAGGCGGGGCCTCACCTGCCATCATGGAAAGATAAAAAATGTAAAAAGAAAAAAATAATAATTAAAGGCCTACTGAAACCCACTACTACCGACCACGCAGTCTGATAGTTTATATATCAATGATGAAATCTTAACATTACAACACATGCCAATACGGCCGGGTTAATTTATAAAGTGCAATTTTAAATTTCCCGCCACACTTCCGGTTGAAAAAGCCTTCGGAGGATGACGTATGCACGTGACGTAGCTCGGGGAACAGAGGTATGCCTTCCCCATTGAATACAATACAAAAAAGCTCTGTTTTCTTTTCATAATTCCACAGTATTCTGGACATCTGTGTTGGTGAATCTTTTGCAATTTGTATTAATGAACAATGGAGGCTGCAAAGAAGAACGTTGTAGGTGGGATCGGTGTATAGTGGCTGGCTGTAGCAACACAACAAGGACTGCTCACTTGGATAGCAGACGCGCTAGCCGATGCTAGCCGCCCACCGGCCACCGCACGGATGATCGGGTAAAGTCCTTCGTCGCGCCGTCGATCGCTGGAACGCAGGTGAGCACGGGTGTTGATGAGCAGAGCAGATGAGGGCTGGCTGGCGTAGGTGGAGCGCTAATGTTTTTATCATAGCTCTGTGAGGTCCGGTTGCTAAGTTGCTAAGTCAGCCTTAGCGTCGTTAGCAACAGCATTGTTAACCTTTGCCAGGCTGAGATCTATTAACCGTGTAGTTACATGTACATGGTTTAATAGTATTGTGGATCTTCTGTCTATCCTTCCAGTCAGGGATTTATTTATTTTGTTTCTATCTGCATTTGAGACAGATGCTATCACGTTAGCTCATGCTAAAGAGCTTCGTCGATGTATTGTCGTGGAGATAAAAGGCACTGTGAATGTCCATTTTGCGTTCTCGACTCTCATTTTCAAGAGGATATAGTATCCGAGGTGGTTTAAAATACAAATCCGTGATCCACAATAGAAAAAGGAGAGAGTGTGGAATCCAATGAGCCAGCTTGTACCTAAGTTACGGTCAGAGCGAAAAAAAATATGTATTTCACTGCATTCTAGTCCTTCACTCTAACGTTCCTCGTCCACGAATCTTTCATCCTCGCTCAAATTAATGGGGTAATCGTCCCTTTTTCGGTCCGAATAGCTCTAGCTGCGTTGAAAACAATAGGAAAATATGAGGGAGTGAACAACTGACAACGTCACGCTACTTCCGGTAGGGGCAAGGCTTTTTTTGATCAGAGACCAAAAGTTGCGAACTTTATCGACGTTGTTCTATACTAAATCCTTTCAGCAAAAATATGGCAATATCGCAAAATGATCAAGTATGACACATAGAATGGATCTGCTATCCCCGTTTAAATAAAATAATTTCATTTCAGTAGGCCTTTAAATTGTTATATGTATCCAGTGATTATACTAAAGTTATTTTCCATTTAACTTCACCAGTTTTAGATTATTTTTATTTTTATTTTCACATTTGCCGTTCAAATACTGAGAAGAGACGGTGCGGTGATCAGCAGCCAGTTGAGGCACGTCACTGATTTGTGCCTCAACATGGATTGTGCAGAATGACTCGGCTAACTGCTGAGCTGCTGTGCAGTGAGACTGTATTGCTGTATGAATTATATCAGCTAACTAAACTATGGCATAGTTTAGTTAGCTGAGGTATATAATGTACAGTGTATTTTGTCAAAAACTGTATGTGTGTAACGTATTTCTTGTGCTGAGCATTCATAAATCTGCTGCAAAAGACGTACTGGTTGAGGCTCGCAGTAATCCGGCCTCCTGGTGGTAGAGGGCGATAGTGATCCCAGAGATCATTCCTCGGCCGCAGAAGAAAAAAAAAAAAAAGAAAAAAAAAGTTTGCTAGCGATTGTTTATTTCCTCTCGCCTGGACTTTTATTAAAACATGGAGGATTACATATGTAAAATAAAACAGTTTTCTAAACTAAACTTTCAATCGAAGCAGGAGGTAATAATTAAAGGTAGACCAACGCCTGAGCTAAAAGGTTTGCTTTTGACTTCGGGACAGAAGACCCGTTCTTTTCAAACGGCGTGGTACACACGCAAAGGCTGGCTGTGTGGATGTCCAGCAAGAAAGGTAAGACCATAATAATGTTTTTTTTATTAAATGTCCTTTTTTGTGTGCTACAGTTGTGTAAAGAATGCTGGTATGAGCTTTTAAACATAATCCCGTTAACTGCTGCCAATCGCATGGTGAATAAGATACTATTTAGGGTTCATATGTTTGTAAATCTGACTGTGATGATGCAGTGCCTCACCAGACATTAACCTCACCGCACGCCACTGAGTCCTGATGATCTTTTCCGCCGTCCTCACCACTCTCTGGAGAGACTTCCAGTCTGAGGCACTGCAGGCTTCAATCCAGACACAGATGCAGTTGGTCATGGGAAGCAGCACAGAATTGCATCAAATTCTTGAACAGTCCCGGCGTATTTCCATCAACATCAGGCTGTCCTTTACTTAAACCACTTGTTTCATTTGCCTTCTCTAGTCAGCCTCGAATGATCCTGGATCACAACTGAAAAAGGGAAGAATAATACTTATACTCCACACTAGGGTTGTAAGGTATACCGGTACTAGTATAGTATCGCGGTACGAATGAATCAAAAACGGTACTATACTCTGTTTGAAAAGTACCGGTTCGCCATATCTTTTTTTTTTTTTTTTACAGGCATGACGCCACGTCGTCGTCACGTCGTGACATTGCTGGTTTTACGAGCAGAGGAGCATGTTTGTCAGCGCACACACACAGAGTACTTACAAGCAGACACAGTGTGTAGACTGAAAAGGGAGAATGGATGCATTTTGGTCCAAAAACTAAAGATAAAGGTGAAGTTATAACACTGAAACACCCTCAGGAAAAGGTGCTTTAAGACGCGGCTAGGTAGCTAGCGGATAATGTCAATCCGCAATCGGCAGTAGTTTAGCTACTTCTAAATCACTAATCCGGGCCTTCATGGCGACAAATAAAGTTAAATTCTTACATGTATTATTATCACTGGAGGACGAGGAATAGCTAAACATGCTTCACTACACACCGTAGGAGGATACAATAGCTCACCGGCGTCACAATGTAAGCAAATGCCATGGGTGGATCTACACCTGACAGCTGATTATGATTACATCAATAATCTTTATCGTTACAATTATTTTTTTTAATTCATATTAAATTCATAAACAATTTAATTATGACCAATGTATGATCCTGTAACTACTTGGTATCGGATCGATACCTAAATGTGTGGTATCATTCAAAACTAATGTAAAGTATCAAACAACAGAAGAATGAGTGATTATTACATTTTAACAGAAGTGTAGATAGAACATGTTAAAACAGAAAATAAGCAGATATTTACACTAAATAAACTAGTTTTTTTATTAATCCATTTTCACAGTTTGTCCCTCATAATGTTGACAAAATAATAGAATGATAAATGACACAATATGTTACTGCATACATCAGCAGACTAATTAGGAGTCTTTGTTTGTTTACTTACTACTAAAAGACAAGTTGTCTAGTATGTTCACTATTTTATTTCAGGACTAAATTACAATAATAAACATGTTTGATTTGATTTGTTGTCATGATAAAGCCAATAATTACATTTTTTGTGGTCCCCTTTATTTTAAAAAATATCGAAATACATTTTGGTACCGGTACCAAAATATTGGTATTGAGACAACCCTACTACACACACAATTGTAGCAGGGCATAATTGTCCAGAATGTTGTCTTCATCCCAACGTTAGACATGCCATGAACAAGACATTAAGACACAACCAAACCTCAACTTACAAGTAATTTGAGATACGAGCGGTCTCTCAGTTTTTTGTTATGCTTTATGTTGCGAGCATACCCAGAGTTATTAGCATTTTCACCACCGATTTACAGTGAGTAACAGAGTTGTGCCTAGCTAATATATTGATACACGTTGTTGGTCCTGCTTTGTTTACACAAGAAGCAAACAAAAGTTTTGATATGTGCATTTGAGAGCCTGTCAGAGATCGACACAGTCCTGCCCTTCAACTATTGCAACTAAAAAAGTGAATGCAAAGTAGAGAAAGCAGAAGAATAAAACAGAGAAAGAAACCATTTAAAATGTGTCCTACCAGTTAGCAGCCTACCCAGCGAGTCAAGCACCGCCGTAGCGTAAGTCTGCATCAAGCAAAATGCAGCGAGTGTCCGTGGAAAGCCTCAAACGTCCAAACGACGGACATTTATCCATTAAAATATTGAGAAGCTGTGTTTCAGTTTGTTCTGTCTAGTCCTGACTCAACAAACCGGATGGTTAAGCATTACTTTTGTAACACAAACAACTGAGTTCTCCAGTCCGTCACCCAAACATGTCCGTGTGGAAGATAAACAGTAATTTCCTAGTTCCTGTTGTTACACCACCGAGAGACAGTATTGCCAGATATCACCGCCTGACGCTAGTGTTTGTCTTGTCTCTATTTAATAGAGTAACATTGTTTTTGGAGGTGTGGGGAGGAAAACTGCCTTCTGAAAAAGTCCCCTACCACAAATAACGTCCATGCCTTTAACACCTAAAGTTGTGCAAATGTTTTCCACCCAACTTAGACATGTTTTATATTTGATATGAGGTGGCGACTTGTCCAGGGTGTACCACGCCTTCCGCCCGATTGTAGCTGAGATAGGCTCCAGCGCCCCCCGCGACCCCGAAGGGAATAAGCAGTAGAAAATGGATGGATGGATGGACGACTGTTCCTCCCATCAGTTTTTTTAGAACAGCAAACTATTGGATGTGAAATTATTTTGTTTTTTTTGTATTAGATTACCTCAAGAAGTGAAGGATTTGGTAAAGTCTAATTTAAGGTGTTCCAACCACACAATATATTCACCACTATTTTTGGTGGGTTAGCAAGAATGCCCATTAAATTAGTTTTTGTTCATTTGATATAGCGTATTTTCCGGACCACAGGGCGCACCGGATTATAAAGCGCACTGCCGATGAGCGGGTCTAGTCAGGTCTATTTTCATACAGAAGGCACACCAGATTAGAAGGTGCATTAAAGGGGTCATATAATGATTTTTTCCAAATGTAAAATACTTCCTTGTGGTCTACATAACATGTAATGGTGGTTCTTTGGTCAAAATGTTGCATAAATGATGTTTTACAGATCAACTTCAAGTCGCTTTCTGACAGTCTCTTCAGGATGCGCCATTTTGTGGGCGGTCTTATTTACATGCCTCCACTTCGACAGCGTCTTCTCCCCGTCATCTTTGTTGTGGCGGTGTAGTGTGCAAGGACGGGAGTGGAAGAAGTGTCAAAAGATGGCGCTAACTGTTTGAATGACATTCAGACTTTACTTCAATCAATAACGGAGCAGCATCTCCTCATCCGTGGCTCACTAGTGCAACAACGACGGAAATGTGTCCCGTGAAAAACCGTCCGACCTGAACTCTCTAATAACTAAAGTTCCTAGGGTGTATTATGTAAACTCACTACACCGGTATGTTTTAGCGCTTTCATGGCGCGTCTACTGACAGATACTGTATAAGTAAGAACTGTACACTACTTTATATTAGAAATGGCAACAGCGGAGGATGAATGTCCCATAACAAGAAGATAGAGAAAAAGAAGAAGCTTATCGACTACGGGGTCGGCACGGACTACAATGGCGGATGCGCGCAAATTTTCAGGACTTATGCAGATCTCAAATACAGATCAACAGGTTACCAGAAGGTAAGAACAGTTGCTTTTGCATAATATTGCGAAACAAAACATCCAATAATATGTCTTACCTTATACACACACCATAATAATACTCCTATGTTGAAGCAGAGTACAATCCATCAAGCGGTGCAAAGTTGTACTAAAAAATTTTGATATATTTTTGAGCGCTGTGTGTAATGTTCTATATTTTCAATGGAACATATAACATGTTGGTGTTGTTTACTTTAGTCATATTGCAGTCTACATGTATTTCTTATGTGTGACTGCCATCTACTGGTCAGACTTGTCATTTCCCCCTGTACCAAATAAAATAGTTTTGAAGTCGGTAAGCAGAGCCAAAATAATTTCGTACATTAGGTGCACCGGGTTATAAGGCGCACTGTCGAGTTTTGAGAAAATGAAAAGATTTTAAGTGCGCCTTATAGTCCGAAAAATACAGTAGTTTCTTTCTGCCTGTTGATCAAAGCAGACATTGATGAATTGTTGCCCGTGTGGGTGGCTGTACTGAAGAAATCTAAAAAAACAACACAAAAATACAAACTTTAAATTCTAAAAGCTGCCATTTAATTGTGATGATCTGGATATTGTGAATTAAAAATATAAAAAATTGTGTATTTTAATGGACAATGTTCAGCCTTCATAATCCTTCCATCCTCAGACTACCAATTTCTGACGTTTCTTCTGACACCACATTTTATTTTCACAGACATAAATCAATACTCCGGATGGATCCGTCATCCCGTCGTTGTTTAATTTCGCTTTAAGACGATCTATCCATCCATCTCATATCCATGCTGGGCTGCATTTCATTTTTCTGACAGCTGTGAGCTTGATTTGTACTGGCAGCCATGTCATTGATTCCGTGGCACAGGCAGAACTATGGCATCTGTCTCTGGTGTGATATCATCACCTGTAATGAGACAGCACCGCCTTTAGCATTGTCTCCTGCCTGTCATTCACCGCTGAATTATCACTTAGAAAATCAATTAAATATTACAGCAGGACATTTTAGGGGTACATTTACACAGAAATGATGTAGGAACAACATAGATAATTGAACCTATATCGTATTCAGTGCCGCCAGCAGAATTTGAATGCTCTCTCGCAATTTATCAGCGTTAAGGCCACAGCTTCACTATGTACTCCACTGGAGGAAAATTGGATTCCTGGTGAAATTGCCCGAGATATTGTAGCACTGTGAAAGGTTTAGCTGTTTTCTTGGATGACTTTGTGAAAATACAGACATGGCAAACCGACTATTTGTATTATTAATTTCATCAGTCGAATACATCAACTTTTGGCCAAGATTCTTTCAAAACCTCTAAATCTCAATTTGAACTTTTTTGCGGGGTTTATTTGAACACTTCCACTTGTTATCTTTTAACTGATTTGAGTTATTTTAAGTTTGATTTGCTTGAGTCGTTCGTCACCGAGAGCATTCCGCAAAATCTCGCAAGTGTTCTACCAACTTCCTGATTGAAACCACGGACTCCTTCCAGAAGACTGGACAGCTGGAGATAAATTGGTTTAATTAAAAAGGAAAAAGTTCTGATTGACTCTTTCATGACTGGCACGTCTCTACCTGAAAAATAAGGGGAGCAAATTGGGGTGTCGATGACGAGCTAGCGGTGGATGGCGGAGGGTGTGTCAGTCCATCGCCAGCCATGCATTAAAAAATTAGACGTAAAAATAATCGATCATCAATCTACACCAAGACGTCACTTTCGTCACTTTATTGACATTCACGGCACCTGAGAGTCTTGTGAGATGACGCTGGCTGCTGCCAGATCATAATTAAGAAAAAATGACCGACAGGAAGGCGAGACACACTTTTTATTTCAACAGACTTTCACCTGCCGTCAAAACTCTAAAGAACGACCGCACAGTTCCTGTCTTCACAATAAAAGCGCTGCTTCATCCTGCCTGCGCTAACAAAATAAGAGTCTCACTAAGCTAGCGCGCACAAGCTAGCAAGCTACGGAGTTTGCCGCCAATGTATTTCTTGTAAAGTGTATAAAAAGGAGTATGGAAGCTGGACAAACAAAAAGCAAGCACTTTCATGTGGTATTGGACAGAAAGGAGGACTTTTTTTCTCCTCCATTTGAAAATGTGGACGTTATCATCACTACTGTCTGATTCCAATCAATGCAAGTCATCAGAATCAGGTCATACACCAACTTATATTCTTGTCTTCGTGAAAGAAAGGAATGTTAAACATGCTTGTATTATCATTAAACACCTTTAACTTGTTAACAAAAAAATATATTTTTCATAAATAAATACATATAAATTATAATACTATATATATATATATATATATATATATATATATATATATATATATATATATATATATATATATATATATATATATATATATATATATATATATATATATATCCATCCATTCCATCCATTCCATATATATATATATATATATATATATATATATATATATATATATATATATATATATATATATATATATATATATATATATATATATATATACACTACCGTTCAAAAGTTTGGGTTCACCCAAACAATTTTGTGGAATAGCCTTCATTTCTAAGAACAAGAATAGATTGTCGCGTTTCAGATGAAAGTTCTCTTTTTCTGGCCATTTTGAGCGTTTAATTGACCCCACAAATGTGATGCTCCAGAAACTCAATCTGCTCAAAGGAAGGTCAGTTTTGTAGCTTCTGTAACGAGCTAAACTGTTTTCAGATGTGTGAACATGATTGCACAAGGGTTTTCTAATCATCAATTAGCCTTCTGAGCCAATGAGCAAACACATTGTACCATTAGAACACTGGAGTGATAGTTGCTGGAAATGGGCCTCTATACACCTATGTAGATATTGCACCAAAAACCAGACATTTGCAGCTAGAATAGTCATTTACCACATTAGCAATGTATAGAGTGTATTTCTTTAGAGTTAAGACTAGTTTAAAGTTATCTTCATTGAAAAATAAGGACATTTTAATGTGACCCCAAACTTTTGAACGGTAGTGTATATATATATATATATATATATATATATATATATATATATATATATATATATATATATATATATATATATATATATATGTGTATATATATATATATATATATATATATATATATATATATATATATATATATATATATATATATATATATATATATATATATATATATAAATGAGGTAGACTACCTCGACTTGGTCATTTGAAAAGTAGCTCGCCTGCTGAAAAGGTGTGAGCACTCCTGCTCTGAAGCATACCACAGCAACACATTTGGGGCTTGATGTACTCAAGGTTTGCGTGTTAGTGATGCGCGATACCACCGATTCTCTTTCCAAACCGATACCGAGTAAAATTCAGACTGGTATTGACGGTACAGACACTTTGTGCAAATATATGTAATATGTCTGCTAAAATATATTTATGTTCAGGCTCAAAAACATCAGGGTCCTGATCCTCATGTGTTCCAAAGCGGTCCTCATGAAGTCTGCCATGATTAGTAGTTATTGTTGAAGGAAATATCGGACGTTGTGATGTGTCTGTGAAGTCAATGAGCCGCCAAAATCTTCCGGCAAAGCTTCAAATGACCAAAACTTGGTGTCATGCTACTACATGACATACATACTTACACCATGTATATAAAATGCTTTTTTAGAGAGCTTTATAGGCGGAATAGATCAAATCCCTCATTACCTGCATTGTTAGCTGACTCTTTCTAGAGTTTATTTACGATTTAGAATGCAGAAACAAAGAGAAAGATGCTTGTCTCACACAGGGATTGTGAATGAAAAAAAAAAAAAAAAGGTGCAGTTCTCCCTTTGGAGAGGCTGATCCGGGGCCAGCAGAAATTAATCAATGTCGTTATTTATTTTCTATATGAAAACATTTCCTTCTACTCTGCATGTTCTTGCTTCTGCGGATAACAGGAAAAATCTTATAAATTCCCATCCCTACATGGTTTATTATGGCAACAGATGGAGGCTTGAAGGAATTGTTTTAGAAGCGCTGTGTGGATATATTGCACAGTACCTGTGTCACATGACACCACTAACCAACAACATTGACCCATGGCTGCATGGATTAGCCTAATAATCCGCATTTCCATAATAAAGTGCTGACTTTGCCTGGTTTACCGCATCAACTCAGCCCTTTTAGCGGGATGATGGAATTTGCATTTTCATTACGACACAGAAACCCACCAGAATGGACATCTGACTGACGACGAGCTGATATAGAGCCGTTTAAAAAAAAAAAATCACTGTTTAAAAAAAATATTAAAGGAGCATGAAAGCGATTTCTATATGCGGTATCGAGGTGTACTTTTTGATGGGGCGGGCATGAGGAATAAATGTAATTCCCCCAAAACAGAGAAAAATGTCTGTGTCTTTGAAAATAAAATAATTTAAAGCAATTTTTTTAGCACCTTGGAAAAGAAAGCCTGTGAAAACACGGCGGACTGAACTGTGTGCCCACTTCATCTCCCTTTGAAATGATTAATTGGGTCTCTGTTAATTAGTAGCCGCACTTGTTAAATGACGTCTGGATCCTGCTCCCCCCCCCCCTCTGCAGCTCCCACCGCCTGGCGACAGGGGCAGAGAGGATCTTGGCGACAAAAAGAGAGATAGGGATTAGAGGAAGGGCGAGGAGAGAGGACAAGGCGGACGGGTTTAGAAAAGCCAGATAAAGCGTGTGACAGACGGAGAGAGAGAGAGAAAAAAAACCGCACAAGCTCTGCTTTCCAATCTCGGGTTTGTTCGCGGAAATAATTTGCCGTGCATTTCTGCCTTGGTTGCGGCTAAACATATGGGAGAGTAAGGACGTCTCACGTGATGCATTGTACGCAAGATGTCGGTAATGAAGAGACAGTTTGGCTTTAGCATGCAGTAGGCAGCCTAACACATTTGCAGGATGGTAAGCAGAGAGATGACTGTGAAATACAGAAAAGATTGGCTGCGCAAATCCACTCAGAGACGATCCATTGATTCCACAGCCACGGCACGGCTCAGCCAATATGTGTCTTAAACCCACATGGACATTGGAGGAATCACCAACACACTTCAGTACGGCCTCCCTATATATCGCATGTTTCGGACTATAAGGCGCACTTAAAATATTTTCATTTTCTCAACAGTCGACAGTGCGCCTTGTAACCCGGTGCGCCTAATGTACGGAATCATTTATTTAGTACATGGTGTAATGATAAGTGTGACCAGTAGATGGCAGTCACACATAAGAGATACGTGTAGACTGCAATATGACGCCAGTAAACAACACCAAAATTGAAATGTTCCATTGAAAATATAGAACATTACACACGGCGCTCAAAAACCTGTCAAAATGTTTTAGCACTACTTTGAAGCCGCACCGCTTGATGGATTGTCGGCCCATTACGGCTGCCGTGGTCAGAGATACAAGTAGTACTATGGTGTGTGTCTTAGGACCGCAAAATGGCACCTATTAGCAGACATATTATCTGGCGTTTTGTTTCACAATATTATGCAAAAGCAACTTTTCTTACCTTCTGGTACCTGCTGATCGGTATTTGGGATCTGCATAAGTTCTGAAAATTTGCACCCGTCCGCCACTATAGTCCGTGCCGACGACGTAGTCGATAAGCTTCTTCTTTTTCTCTATTTTCTTGTTATGGGACATTCATCCTCTGCTGTTGCCATTTCTAATATAAAGTAGTGTAAAGTTCTTACTTATATCTGTCAGTAAACTCGCCATGAAAGCACTAAAACATACCGGTGTAGTGAGTTTACATTATTCACCCGAGGAACTTTAGTTATTAGAGAGTTCCGGTCGGACGTTTTTTCACGGGACACATTTCCTGTGTTGTTGTTGCACTAGTGAGCCACAGATGAGGAGATGCTGCTCCGTTATTGATTGAAGTAAAGTCTGAATGTCATTAAAACAGTTAGCTCCATCTTTTGACACTTCTTCCACTCCCGTCCTTGCACGCTACACCGCTGCAACAAAGATGACGAGGAAAAGACGCTGTCGAAGTGGAGGCACGTAAATAAGACCGCCCACAAAACGGCGCATCTTGAAGAGACTGTCAGAAAGTGACTTGAAGATGATCTGTAAAACATCATCTATGCAACATTTTGACCAAAGAACCACCATTACATGTTATGTAGACTTTTAATGCGCCTTATAATCCGGTGCGCCTTTTGTATGAAAATAGACCTGAATAGACCCACTCTTCGGCAGTGCGCCATATAATCCGGTGCGCCCTATGGGCCGGAAAATACACCACCTGGAACCATCCTTCAGTCTTTCAACAGCTCATTTAGAGTTCCCAATACTACAAACAAGTGGGTCTAATACTAATTACCTGCGCCAAGCGTTAAGGTATGCTGGCATTGTCTTGATTAGGCTTGAAAATAGGAAAATGAACAATTAATTGATGAAGTGCATTTGTTTTATATTATGTGTAATACGATGGGAGAATACAGTAACTACTCGAAAGTCCTAAATTCCTGTTTTCATGCCAAAGTTGTATTATGATTAGGGCTGTCAAAGTTAACGCGATAATAACGTGTTAACTATACAGTAGATTTGAATAAAGGCACACATTTTTTTTATCGGCCGATTAACGTGAACACTTCCTTTTTGACACTCGGGCCTGCTCTTCAGGGGAAAAAAATCCCCTGAAGAGCAGGGAAACCTGCGAAACAGGGTTGTGGGCTTGTAGGAAAGAAATAGCCTCCGTGTTTTTTCCTGACTTAGGAATAAATCGATAGATAAATAGACGTGTGTGTGGTCAAAGGGGACCACAAAAAATGACATTATTGGCTTTATTTTAACAGAAAATCTTATGATACGTTAAATATATGTTTCTTATTGCAATCAAATAAGAATTGTGTCATAAAATAAGATAGTAAAGATTCTAGACAACTACTGTTTTTGTAGTAAGTAAGAAAACAGGTTTCCAGACATTATAAACAATAAAAAAGACAAAAGATTTTGTAATAATAAAAAATATTGTTGTAATCATTACATTACATAATCTATACATGTATCATTACAGTCGATACATGTATAGAGATCCACCCATTTGTTTGTATTCAGGAGCACTAGATTGTTGTTAGTGGTTAGCTATTGTATCCTCCTACGGTGTGTACAATGCAAAAAGTCAGTGATCAAAAACAAGAAAAAAAAAAAAAATTAGGTGTATTTTATTTGAACTAAGCAAAATGATCTGCCAATAGAACAAGAAACTTTGGCTTTTCAAGACTTTCCAAAATAAGTAAAATTAGCTAACCTCAATGAACCCAAAGATACCTTAAAATAAGTATATTGTCACTAATAACAAGTGCATTTTTCTCAGTATAAAAAAGAGATCTTTTTGCTCAATATGTTGACAAATATTCTTAAATTAAGTAAGTCCTAGTGCCATTGTCTTGACATAATGATATGCATACATCATGTTTTTTTTTTCATACTTGAAGAAATTATTACTTTAAAAAAGTAGTTTTATACTTGTGAGTGTTAATGACACAGCTTTGCAACAGTTGATATTCTAGTTCCAAGCATGTTTTACTCAATATAGGTCATAAAATCTCAGCAAGAAGCTGTAATATCTTACTGAGATAATTTAGGACCAAAACCCTTAAAACAAGTAAAACACTCTAACATAAGATCTGCTTAGTGAGAAGAATTATCTTATCAGACAGAAAATAAGCAAATATCACCCTTATTTGAGATATTTCATCTTGCTTAGATTTCAGTTTTTGCGGTGTAGTGAAGCATGTCTAGCTATTCCTCGTCCTGCAGTGATAATGCTACTTGTAAGAAACTTACTTTATTTGTCGCCATGGAGGCGAGGATCAGTGATCTAGAAGTCGCTAAAACACTGCAGACTGCGGATGGATGTTAGCTGCTAGCTAGCTAGCCATGTTTTAAAGCCATCTCCTGCACATCCTGGGAGACAAATATAGTGTACAGGCAAACATACATACACACATATATTCATAGTCCAAAGGACTATTGTGGTCAAGTTGACAGAAAAAAATAAGTAAGAAGAGTTTTGACAACTTCAACTGCAAAAAAGGGCAGAATCTCATTAAAAAACCCAACTAATAAGTTCAGTTAACTTTAGAAAGTAAGTCAAGGTAGGCTTTTCAAGTAATGTGCATGTGCCTGCAATGTGACCTCAAGTGCAGTGTTGAACCTTGAAAATCTGATAAATAAGTTTAACCAACATCTTTTTTAGTTCTCTTAAGTAATGTATTTTGGTGAACATTACATGACACATAAACAAATTGCAACTATTTCCATATAGGTGGACAATATAAATACAGCTATATAAATACAGACCATTTACCAAGTTGAGCCAACATTACTTACAGTTGTAAGAACTTGATCAAATATATTGAACATCCGACTCAACATCAACTAATGTTTTGAAGTGTAATACACTTGATACTATAAGTTGACTCAGATTTACTCAGTTGAAGCAACAAGATAACCTGACTGAGTTAAGTTGAGTCAGCAATTTTTTGTTTTACAGTGTACATACGTACATTCATACATACATAGGTACATTCAAACATACATAGGTACATACGCACGTGCATACATACACAAATACATACATACACACATACGGTACACACGCACATCCACTGTTCAAACATACATACATACAAACAGTACATACATACATATACATCCATACATACATACATACATACACTCACGCATATAATCACGTTTCATCAAACCTATATTAACATTAGAATCTGGGTAGAAACACGGCACACTGATAAAGCTTAACCTATTTTTTACCATAACAATCTATAAGGTTAATATAGTCCACTCCTCTTTCTTTCCCACTCCCCTTCTTCTTTTGTATTTCAAGTTATCATTACATATATGTCTTGTTGCGTTTGAAGCAATTGTAATGTTGATAATAGAGGTCATTATAATTATTCATTATCAATAGTGTTATTTCTATTGGTATTTGTATTGCTTCATTTGTAGTATAATAATGCTCATTGTCATTTCTGTATTATTATGATCTACTTTAAAGGCCTACTGAAACCCACCTACCGACCACGCAGTCTGATAGTTTATATATCAATGATGAAATCTTAACATTGCAACACATGCCAATACGGCCGGGTTAACTTATAAAGTGCAATTTTAAATTTCCCGCGAAACTTCCGGTTGAAAACGTCTAGGTATGATGGCGTTTGCACGTGACGTCAATGGTTGAAACACATTGTATCTCAATACAAACAGCTCTGTTTTCATCGCAAAATTCCACAGTATTCTGGACATCTGTGTTGGTGAATCTTTTGCAATTTGTTTAATAAACAATGGAGACTGCAAAGAAGAAAGCTGTAGGTGGGATCGGTGTATTAGCGGCTGGCTGCAGCAACACAACCAGGAGGACTTTGAGGATAGCAGACGCGCCATCCGAAGCTAGCCGCCGACCGCATTGATGATCGGGTGAAGTCCTTTGTCGCGCTGTCGATCGCTGGAATGCAGGTGAGCACGGGTGTTGATGAGCAGATGAGGGCTGGCGTAGGTGGATAGCTAATGTTTTTATCATAGCTCTGATGAGAAAAAAGATACGTCCTGCACTGCACTCTAGTCCTTCAGTCTTACGTACCTCATCCACAAATCTTTCATCCTGGCTCAAATTAATGGGGTAATCATCGCTTTCTCGGTCCGAATCGCTCTCGCTGCTGGTGTAAACAATGGGGAAATGTGAGGAGCCTTTCAACCTGCGACGTCACGCTACTTCCGGTACAGGCAAGGCTTTTTTTATCAGCGACCAAAAGTTGCGAACTTTATCGTCGATGTTCTCTACTAAATCCTTTCATCAAAAATATGGCAATATCGCAAAATGATCAAGTATGACACATAGAATGGATCTGCTATCCCCGTTTAAATTAAAAAAAATCATTTCAGTAGGCCTTTAACTGCTTCTTTGATATCATTTTTCGTATCATATTTGAACATATCCTATTTGCTGATGTTGTTGTCTCTCTGTCTTGTCCCCATCTAGTCCCCCCTCTGTCTTCTCTTGTTTCTCTTTCTATCCCCCCCTGCTCCGGTCCGACTGCACCAAATAATAATATAAATCCATTTAATAAAGTCAAATACAAAAAAAGGCAACTAGAGAAGTGTCCCACACTTTTCTTATGTAAAGTAAATCTGTACAGAAAGATATAGATCATCTACACTATGACTTGTCTGAGTGGCTACAGGACATGTAAAACAAAACAAAAAAAAGATGTACCTTAAAGGGTTTTTTGCTAAAACTCACATCACAGTCCCGAAACTGATGCCTTATTAATAAAATGATTTGGGGCTTGGCCGCTTGATGAGTGTTTCTGGAAGCAAGTGGCCGATGTAATGACTCAGTGGTACTAGTAAAGCGCTATGGCCCAAACAATTACTCCTGCTAATGAATAGATTTGCAGTCACAGTTCATCACTTCTTCTATGCCAGCACATAATAAGGTATCTAGTTAGGATGGTTCTTCTCCTGCATTCATCATCGCTGACCTCTTTCCCTCAAACATACAAATAAAGCATTTTATAGTCGATAGAGCTCCGAATGCGATATGATAAGGGAAAGATGAAGTGTGTCATCAAATACTGTACTGCGCATTAATGAAAGATAAGTTAAAGTGCCAATGATTGTCACACACACACAGTAGGTGCGGTGAAATTATCCTCTGCATTTGACCAATCCCCACAGGGGAGCAGTGAGCAGCAGCGGTGGCCGCGCCCGGGAATCATTTGGTGATTTAAACCCCAATTCCAACCCTTGATGCTGAGTGCCAAGCAGGGAGGCAATGGGTCCCATTGTTATAGTCTTTGGTAAGACTCGGCTGGGGTTTGAACTCACAACCTACCGATCTCAGGGCGGACACTTTAACCACAAGGCCACTGAGCAGGTTCTAATTTAAGAATAAAATAAGCATTTGTTTCACCGCCTGATGTGACCACACAGTTTGCAACAGCATCTGCTCTTTGTTCCTATTCCTTTCCATGCCTGTGTCACCTTGAAGAGGCTTTTAAACGTTTTCAAATACTAACTTGAACCAGAATTTGACAGTGGCGGGCTGTGCGTTTCCCACCTAGGCCTTCAGGGATGTCCGACTTCAATGATTACCTCTAAAAAATACCATCATTGATGTCACCACATGACCATTGCTGGATAAATACTATGCAGGAACACATTTACGCACTACTGTGCATTGAACCACATCAACAGTGTACAAAATGGGTTATTTTCTGGCGCATTTAAAAAGCAATAAACCCGCATCAGCAATTAAAACATATATCATGTGGTACTGTCAAAATTAAAATTGTAAAACACATAATAAACTTGAAAAAATGAAGAAATAAAATATATGAACTCACAATTTGTAGCACCCATTCGACGCCGTATAAGCCAGTGGTGCCGCTCATAGTTGCTTGATTCGAGTGGAAGTGACGGGCGTTTCCCCATTTCATCGCCGGGACAGCTGAGCTAGCTTCCGGGGTTGGCTGACATCGTCTCACAAGATGTAGTTTCTCTTTAAATATCCTTCTTCAAAATGGCCTTGCAAATATATATCTCAGAATCATAATCGTAATCCGAAATACTTTAATAATCCCCGAGGGGAAATTAAAATTGTCAGCACAATCCCAATCAAGATCAGACAAACATTACAGGGAGACAGAACAGGATCGCTTACGGGTCTGCCAACTTCTGGCGCCCCTTACAAAAAAGTTGAGAAACAGGTCAACGCTGGGGAGGGGGAGAAAAAAATGTTCAGTCTAAGCCTGGGCACCTGGAGAGAGGGTCCAGACTGATGCCAAGGGGAAAAAAACTCATAGCCATAAGATACATAAACATGTGTGTAAGAGGGAAACATCAAAGAACACAAAGGACAACAAATACATTAAAAGAGCAACGCTGATGCAACCAGCCATTTCTACATACAGCCACAAAAGTAAAACAACAACAAAAAAACAAAAAACATACAGTATACACTGTGGTGGCCTCTGCGGTGTTCCACGCCATCATCTAATGGGGTGGGGGGGAGCATGGCCAGAGACAGGAGCTGACCCAACAAAGCAACCAAGAGAGCCGACTCCACCCTCGGCCGCCCACCAACTCTCGGCCACCTAATCAACATTTTGTTCTCCTTCTTTGTGGGTTAAAAAAGTGAGTATTGGTGATTTATTTGCTAGCCCGGTATGGCTACGGTGCAACACTTCCTGCTTCACTAAATTGCAACTTGTGATTGGATACTCACTTTGGAGTGACAAGTGAGTATCCAATCACAGTCTCGTTAACATCAGGCTACTTAGATAGGCTACTGTCAACAACTTGTGATCTGATTGGCTATCGCAACTGTCCATCAACTATATGTGTTCTCAAATTCATCCGCTAACGGTCCCGGTGAGTATCCAATCACAGGAGGCATAAATGTCACGTTCAACGTGAGGCCAGCTAGAAGGCCTTACTGATAACAACTGGTGATCTGATTGGCTATGGCAGTTATCTATCAACTGTATGTGCCCGTTCACTTACAGTGCACAGACATTGTTGATTCTGAAGGCAGATTTGGTACAGCATGGCAACATAAGCTAGCTGAATTCTGATTGGATAAAAACTCTAACCTAAAAACAACAGCACTGGAAGGAGCATAATATGACATGAAGAGAATATGAATACTTTTAGATATTTAGGGAAAGTCAATTAAAAATGACTTTTATCTTTAATTATGATCATGATTTCTGGTTATGTTAGGCCAGCAGAGAAGGCCTTGCTGGCCCTGACGGACCACCACTGCTCAAAGGTGAACAGCAATGAGGTATGTAGTACGTAACATATGTGACTGTGACTCACTTTCTCATTAAAACATCGCATACTCCCCAGCAGGTAATAATGCATTTATCCATTTAGGTAAATCATCATCTGGGGAAACCCAAAGTGCTCCCAGGCCTGAGAGGAGATATATTATTATATGTTATTTTGAAGACACATCTGCTGATGTGCATCCAAAATAATGCCAATTTACAGAGATACATTAAGCCAGGGGTGTCCAAACTTTTTCCACTGAGGGCCGCACACGGAAAAATTTAAGCATGCGGGGGCCATTTTGATATTTTTCATTTTCAAACCATAACAAAATATATGGATTATTTTTTTTAACCTTTAGGGCTCCCGGGGACCATAAAGGGTCTCAGTCATTAAAATGTAAAAAATAAGTCAAATTGTTATTATTTTTTATTTAACGCTTACAGTAAATCTCTATATCAACTTCAGGTTGATATAAAGTAAATAAGAAAAAAAAAAGGTTTTATGCCTTTTCTGTCAAAGACAACTTTGTTTTTTATAGTAAAACTGACGGTATTTAGTATTTAGTAATTAGAGCCCTAAAAGATCAACAATGCAGGACACCATTGATTTTAATTATTTAATATTTTTGAGTAATCACAGTGAAAAGTTAAATAAAATCCTACTAAATATATTTGGGATCCAAAAGGTCCCCCACTCATAAAGTGATACATTTTTATTAGTTTTTTTTTTAGTTTTAACACTTACATTACGAGATCAACTTCAGATATATCTGTCGATTTTACGTTTGAACTATTACTTTGTTTGTTTTATGCTCTTTTTTTATGGCAACCACACAATATATGCAATATTTTTTCCACATAAAACATTTTAAAGTGATATTTTTTAAGTAATAATTCATTATAACATCGACTTTTAGTCTTTTTTTTTTTTTAGCAATGGCAAAAAAAAGAAAAATAAACAAAGACAAAAGAAAAAAAACAGCCTGCAAGGCAGCTTTGTGTCAACATTGCAACTTTTTCTTGTTAGATTTCACCTCATTCCACTTTTTTTTATTTTTTATTTTTGCAATATTATCAATTTTGCAATTTATGCAGAATGTGTGGCGGGCCGGTAAACAATTAGCTGCGGGCCGCAAATGGCCCCTGGGCCGCACTTTGGACACCGCTGCATTAAGCCATTTTACACTGCAGGAACTTTGGTAGGTGAAATACCTTCCGCATTTCCACTAAAAACTACCTGGGTAAATCAGGTTTCACCAGGAACTAATTTTGTCCCTTGTTGCTCAGTTGACTTAGGAAAGTTCCTGCAGGAACGTTTAAGGGCTGGGCTGTGCTGTCAAATGCTGATCGATTGAACCAAGTTGAGCATTTGTAAAACTTTGCATTCAAAATGGAAGCCGCCATTAGAGCATGGCAGGAACAACTTGTATATTTGTTCTGTATGTCTGGAAGAGACACTTGACAATGGAGAGAAAGAAGAACAATAGGAACTTTCGATTTGGTGGGACACCTGTGTGCTATGGAATGCTGATCTGTGGCACAATCTCGCAGTTTTTACTCAGCCTTAGAGGTAAATTAGGATCCAGTTCAATGTTTCTTATTTCTTTCAAGCTTCATTGCGATACATGACTATTCTAAACGTATTTACAGAAGAATATTCAGCATTCAGCCATACTTCAAAGCTGCGACTCCAGCTGCTCACTGGGACTCCGCAACCTCGCTGTTGAACTCAATGTTCCAGAAACTTAAAGTTCCTGAATTTTTGGTGGAAAGGGGCCTACAGGCGTCCTCGTAATCAGTGTTGGGTTAGTTACTGAAAACCAGTAACTAGTTACAGTTACTAGTTACTCTATTTCAAAAGTAACTCAGTTACTAACTCAGTTACTTGCACCAAAAAGTAATGCGTTACTGTGAAAAGTAACTATTTAGTTACTTTTTTGTTCCTTTTTTTTTTTTAAAAGCTCCCATCAATGCCCTTTTAGCCTTCATTTCAGTACTGGTATTGCACTGGAGAATAATACAATGTGTTGATCAACTTGACATGCATTTGCATCACTGAACTCTGCTAAGCAATGTGGTCTACATACAACACACAAAGACAAAGATATGTTTCAAAGGGCCAATTTATTTCAGGCCAGAACAAATTGACAAAACTATTTTAAATAGCTGCAACATAACAGAAATGAGTAACAAACAGCATAATAACAACATAGCTGTAAACCTGGCTTCACCTAAGGAAGGCACACGTGACATACACAAAGCCTAACCAGGCAGATTTGAATTGTTGTTTTGGGCAGTAGACGGGATCTTTGATCCAAGACACAACTTACATTTAACTAAAATGTTCTTTTCTTTGTGCTCGACAAAAGAAAAGAAGTGAGAATATCTCATACTTGCCAACCCTCCCGAATTTCAGTGCCTCTCCCCGGGACAACCATTCTCCCGAATTTCTCCCGATTTCCAGCCGGACTTAAGGCACGCCTCCTCCA
This sequence comes from Entelurus aequoreus, assembly GCF_033978785.1. NCBI lineage: Eukaryota > Metazoa > Chordata > Actinopteri > Syngnathiformes > Syngnathidae > Entelurus > Entelurus aequoreus. The sequence continues at coordinate 38,345,177 of NC_084746.1, read as the reverse complement.
GGTCCATGCTGACCTGAGTGAGGACAGCCTGTCGTCAGGTCCGCTTGGCCAACCAAAAGGTAACCACAGAACACTATACCGTATAGTGTTCTGTGGTTACTTTTTGGTTGGGCAACGGTTTACGTTGTATTGCGCACCCCCCTCCCCTCCCCTCCCCACACCCACACCCACACCCACACCCAGACACACAGAGAACGCGCCTCCGGCTTGTGACACATGAGATTCAGAAGGACGACACTGCAGCGCTCCAATAAAACACACTCAGATCTTCTGTTTCTAGCCGATACAACATAAGAAATACCGTAAAATAATGCAGTAACGCATCATGCAGTAACGGTAACTGAGTTACTGAATATAAAAAATAACGCGTTAGATTACTAGTTACCGCCGAAACTAACGGCGTTACTTTGTAACGCGTTAGTCCCAACACTGCTCGTAACTAACCATTACTTTCAAATTTACAGTACCGTATTTTTCGGACCATAGGGCACACCAGATTATAAGGCACACTGCCGATGAGCGGGTCTATTCAGGTCTATTTTGACACAAAAGGCGCATTAAAGTATTTTTTTTTTTCTACATTTAAAAGACTTCCTTGTGGTCTACATAATATTTAATGGTGGATCTTTGGTCAAAATGTTGCATAGATGATGTTACGTTGGGGGCGCATGGCTGCGTTGGTAGTGTTCCCTCCAATGCAGAAAACAAGCAGGAGCGGCGTGCAGGTAGGACTGAGTTTTTAAGCGTTGAGCTAAAAAAAACAAAATGTAACCAAGGGTGAAAAACTAGGAGTACTAGTGTGCAGAAAAACACTAGAGCGAGGTGTAAAAAGCAGGAGACCGTAAATGTTGCGTATAGCAAACATTGACCCAGCAGCTAGTGCTGGGTGACGGAAAACTATAAAGGGGAGTGATCAACCAAAACACCTGGTGGGAAAACTAATTGCTAAACTAAGTCAAGTGAGGAAAATCAGTGCCCATGGAAACCAACAGTAAACAAGGTGCACCCAGGAAACAGAGAAAAACATAGGAAATTACTAAACAGAAATCATGGCATGACCCGGGTGACGGATCATGACAGATGATGTTTTACAGATCATCTTCAAGTCGCTTTCTGACAGTCTCTTCAGGATGCGCCGTTTTGCGGGCGGTCTTATTTACGTGGCTCACCTTCGACGGCGTCTTCTCCCCGTCATCTTTGTTGTAGCGGTGTAGCGTGCAAGGACGGGGGTGGAAGAAGTGTCAAAAGATGGCGCTAACTGTTTTAATGACATTCAGACTTTACTTCAATCAATAACGGAGCAGCATCTCCTCATCCGTGGCTCACTAGTGCAACAACAACACAGGAAATGTGTCCCGTGAAAACCGTCCGACCGGAACTCTCTAATAACTACAGTTCCTTGGGTGAATAATGTAAACTCACTACACCGCTATGTTTTAGTGCTTTTATGGCAAGTCTACTGACAGATATAAGTAAGAACTTTACACTACTTTATATTAGAAATGGCTACAACGGAGGATGAATGTCCCATAACAGGAAGATAGAGAAAAAGAAGAAGATTATCGACTAGGTCGTCGGCACGGACTACAAAGGCGGACTTGCGCGCACATTTTCAGGACTTATGCAGATCCCAAATACATATCAGCAGGTACCGGAAGGTAGGAAAAGTTGGTTTTGCTTAATATTGCGAAACAAAACGCCAGAAAATTTCTGCTAATATGTGCCATTTTGCTGTCCTTATAAACACACCATAATAATACTTGTATGTTTAATGCGCCGACAATCCATCAAGCGGTGCGGCTTCATAGCTTACCGAAGTCATACTAAAAACATTTTGACAGATTTTTGAGCAATGTGTATAGTTCTATATTCTCAATGGAACATTTAAAGTTTTGGTGTTGTTTACTGGCCTATCTCTTATGTGGGACTGCCATCATATAGCAGTCTACACGTATCGCTTATGTGTGACTGCCATCTACTGGTCACACTTATCATTACACCATGTACCAAATAAAATAGCTTTGAGGTCGTTAAGCACAACCAGAATTATTCCGTACATTAGGCGCACCGGGTTATAAGGCGCACTGTCGATTTTTGAGAAAATTTAAGGATTTTAAGTGTGCCTTATAGTCCGAAACATACAGTACTTGACTTTTGTCAGAGATTTAATGAAAATGGGATATGGATAATGAAAGGTTTTCGAACCTAGTTTGACACACGTTTGCTCCAGTTTTGCATACTTTTTGTTTGTATTGTCTATTTTCATATCATATTGTAACAGAGCTGTTGCGGTCAATTTGTTGTATGTCTTTACTACAATTGAAAATATGTTGTACATGTTTTTTTGTTAAGTTTAGTTAATAATCTAAATAAAAACTAATAAATGGGAGTATAATCGAAGTTAATGCTGACATGCTTTTGTATTGAAGCTTATTCGCACTCAACAGGAAGTCACTGTGCACATTTTAATAACTTGACAGTTGTTATGTTGTGGTTTCACACTAATAAGAACGTTGCCAACAAACAGAACTAACCCTTTTAGGTCTCAAACTGTTTTGGATGATGATAATAACGTGGTGGGCCCCAGGCGGGACTTTATGAGTCATTCGATATTGTTAAGTTAAATTTAAAGTACCAATGATTGTCACACACACACTAGGTGTGGTGAAATTTGTCCTCTGCATTTGACCCATCCCCTTGTTCCACCCCCTGGGAGGTGAGGAGAGCAGTGAGCAGCAGCGGTGCCGCGCCCGGGAATCATGTTGGTCGACTTAAACCGGTTTCACTGTTTCACTAAGGTTTAAAAAAGGGCTATCAAGCGATTATTTTCTTTAAATTAGAATAATCACCCTTTTGAATTTTGATTCATCGCAATTAACAGCAGTTTCTACTAGCAAACAATGAAAAATATTTAACGACAAATAATTGCATTTTGTCTATAGTTTACTCAAAATCAATCCGCAAATAGAATAGCATTTTCATAAGCGTACTTATTAAAATGTATACACAAGACATTTTCCACCTGAGGTCGAATTCACTCCTTTAGTGCTTTCTCTTTCTCCCATTATGAAATATATATTTAGAAATTTATTTTTTTATGAAGTTTTCCTCACTAATTCTCACTCTGTCCCATCACTTGTTTGTCCGTCATTCTGGGCGCTAATGTAGTTACACATCTGTGTTTGTCGCCTGGGCGCACAGTAAGCAAGAAAGGACACTAAGACCAGCGCAGTCGTGTTTGCTTTATCATGGGTCAGAAAAGCAAGCCCAAATACGCAACTAAGCGTTAAAAAAAACAAGCCCAAAAGAGCGCAACCCACGACTCACAAACTTCGCAAGCAACTTTAGTTTCGAAAAGTTGCTTGTAATATGCAGACTTGGCAACTCTGTAGTCAATGTTCCCTCTAATTTTTCATGTGTGTGAGCAAACGCAAAAACTCCCTGAGCATTCAGTGGAGCCCATGTGAGCAACATCATCCCAAACCTGACTAAATAACAAGTTCAATCTCCATCCATCCATCCATTTTCTACCGCTTGTCCCTTTCAGGGTCGCGGGGGGTGCTGGAGCCTATCTCAGCTGCATTCGGGCGGAAGGCGGGGTACACCCTGGACAAGTCCCCACCTCATCGCAGGGCCAACACAGATAGACAGACAACAATCTATTATTATTATAATCAAATGACAGTAGTCATTTCCATTTCTAATATAAGTGTTTAGGCCCACTTACAATGACAATAACAACAAATATTGTTTTTCATGAACTGTGTACTTGTATTGTTTGTCTGGGTGGAGGTCCTGCTTTGGAAATAATTTGTACCCCTTTCAGACATTGCATTTAGTTCCCAATAAAACATTCACATGTTGCACAATGAGATGTAAGCAGGGGATCATGTGTACATTCCTGCAACTTCCTGTTTGTAAAGAATATATTTTTATTAGTATTTATTTAATATACTAACAGCATTTCATGATTAATATTTATAAATTAAGATTCCTAATAAATTACACTAGAATAAGTGCACATCTGATTAGTAAATCATGGTGTAACGACCTGGAATGACACTTTATGTGTGGTGTTGGAGTTGTCCGACTGTGTGGCTGTAAACGCATCACTGGCTAAGTGCCATATGTGCATGTGTTGGCGCAAGTGAGAAAGAGCGAGCGGCTGCTGTTGATATAACAAAGTTGCTTTTGATCTGGTTTCGATCAGAAAATGACCCATTTTGCTAGATATCATTTTTTTTTACTAATGTTTTGGTGATGTGTTTATGGCCGACAATAAAGAGTTTTGCTCAGTAAAGTGATGGATGGAATTCATGTCCTCAAAGCGTCTCGACAGACGTTACAATATTTGAACAATGATGACGAAAACTGTTTTGTCTGTCGTGTCCGTGTGTCGAAAATTGTTATGCGCTTATTTTTTTATTTGATTTTGTGCGTGGCATAGATTTGCCGTGCGCAGAGGACGCTTGAGCAGTGCGCAATTGCACAGGCACCTTAGAGGGAACGTTGCCTATAGTGTTAATGATTTCATACTCTAGTTGGTTTCTAATTGTGTGAATACTCCAAACATTCATACATATGGTTTTCTACACCAAAATTCATTTATTTATTCTTCTTCTTCTCCAGATTTTGGCGCGCTCTACCTTCCACATTTTTCACCCAATTCAAACAGTTCCAACTTCAAACTGTTCAGCCTATTTGGGAATCGCGGGCTTTCCCTTGACAAATTCCAAAATCTCCCAGATTTGTGAAGTGAATTATATTTATAGAGCGCTTTTCTCTAGTGACTCAAAGCACTTTTACATAGTGAAACCCAATATCTAAGTTACATTTTAAACCAGTGTGGGTGGCACTGGGAGCAGGTGGGTAAAGTGTCTTGCCCAAGGACACAACGGCAGTGACTAGGATGGCAGAAGCGGGGATCGAACCTGGAACCCTCAAGGTGCTGGCATGGCCACTCAACCAACCGAGCTATACCGCCCCAGAATTTCCCAGAATTTCCCAGAATTCCGTGTTTTCCGGGACATTTATCCCATTCAAAATGAATTGGCCATTTTTCAAACCTCCACCATTTCCACATTTCTCAACCGATTCAAAACATTCCACTTTAAACATATTCCACTCACCCTGGACATTCAAACTAGAACTTTTCCAAGTTCAAAAAATTTCCAGGAATTCCCAGAATTCCCGTTTTTTCAAACCGTTTTTTCACCCTGTTTTCTGTTGACTACTCTTTTCAACCCACTTCAACCATTCCACTGTCAAAACATACCTCTTAATAAGGACAACAAAGCGAAATTGTTTTTTGAACTGAAAAAATACCCGTTTTTCTTGAAATTCCAGGAATTCTATAATACCATTTCTCAATTAAAAATGTTACTACTTCAACATTTCTCGACCAATTTGAAAAATTCCAAAACCAACCATTTTTTTTTAGCATTTTCAAAAAAAATTCCGCTCTTCCCGAAATGCAAAAATGTCCATGAAATTCCCATTGAAGTGAATGGCACATTTTTCAAAGCATTTCAGTTCAACTTCAGCATTGGAGCATTCACACGCAATTCATTCAGGAATTGCTTCATCTTAGTTGTTACTAATAGACTTTTTCAGTTTGATTAGCATAGCTAAATTAATGGATTGCTCGAAGGGCATCCGTTTTAAATGTTTTGCAAAATGGTAAAGAAATCTGTCAGTCCAATGACAAATGATTTGATGAAAACTGAGTGACTCTCAGTTTCTTTAGTCAGGTCAAAGCAATCAATAAAAACCCTATAATACGTTGAAGCTCTTGAAACAATAGTTTTTTCTCTCTAATAGACCCATATAACAAATTGTGCACACAAACAGTAATTACTGTGTAAATAAATGTTTAACTAAAGACAAACTTCATTGAAACCTTAGAACAAGTGGAGTAATGCTCAAGGAAGCACATTTTTTATTGTAGGAAAAAATAGCTGATAAAGAGCACTTTAAGGAAAATTTTAAAAAAAACGTTGTGTACCTGTCTAAATTAAAAGGAGGTCAATCCTCCTCTGAGTGTGTGGAGAGAGTGCATCTTACTTCACCTGCATGAAGGACTCAAGGTGATCTGTCCACATGGTTTTCAGGGACAATAAAGCTTGATGGCAAACCATGTCGACCGTGAAGTTTGTGACTGGGACGAGCTGTCATTGTCAGACTGATTAACAACGTGCTTAATGGACAATTAAGTAACATGTCAGGGTGGTCTTGATAGTTTTTCTTGTTGAACCTGAACAACTGAAAGCGAAAAGTATAAAAGCTTGATGATGTAAAACAAGCGGAAATGAAACATTAAATTAGTGTTAAAAGTGCATATATTTACACTAGGGTTGTACGGTATACCGGTATTAGTATAGTATCGCAATACTAATGAATAATTTTCGGTACAATACCGTCTCTGAAACGTACCGGTCCTACACCGCGTCAAAAGTCACGTTGTGTTATTGCTGGTTTTACGAGCAGAGGAGCATGTTCGGTAGCGCACACACACGCAGTACTTACAAGCAGACACAGTGTGTAGACAGTAAAAGGAAGAACGGATGCATTTTGGCTTATAAACTAAAGATAAAGGTGAAGTTATAACACTGAAACACCCTCAGGAAGAGGTGCTTTAAGACATGGCTAGCTAGCTAGCGGCTAACGTCCATCCGCCGTTAGCAGTGTTTTAACAACTTCTTAATCACTAATCCTGGTCTCCATGGCGACAAATAAAGTATGTTTCTTACAAGTATCATCCCTGCAGGACGAGGAATAGCTAAACATGCTTCACTACACACCGTTGCTCACCGGTATCAAAATGTAAACAAACGGCATTGGTGGATCTACACCTAACATCCACTGTAATGATACCAAAGTACAGGCATGTATCTAGTCGATACTAATATGACTACGTCGATATTTTTTGGCATCACAACATCTTCTTTCATGTTTTTTAAATGTATATTATGTTTATAAACTCAGGGTCTAATGCAGAGAATAATTTCGCCACACCAAGTGTGTGTGTGACAGTCATTGGTACTTTAACTTTTTTTAAATATGTCCCTGGCCACTTTGAATATGACCAATGTATGACATACTTGCCAACCTTGAGACCTCCGATACCGGGAGGTGGGGGGTGGGGGGCTTGGTTGGGGGTGGGACGGGGGCGTGGTTAAGGGCGTGGTTAATAGGGCAGTATATTTACAGCTAGAATTCACCAACTCAAGTATTTCATATTATATATATATATATATATATATATATATATATATATATATATATATATATATATATATATATATATATATATTTATTTTATTATACATATAAATAAAATAAATACTTGAATTTCAGTGTTCCGGGGGTTATCCAGTAGATGGCAGTATTGTCCTGTTTAACTTCTCCGTTCATGACTGAGTATATCATTTCGGCCACCGTGTTCAATGGAGAAGTATGTTCTACAAAATGTTCTTGTTTCCATTCGTTTTGGAACTTGCAAGCGTATTTCTTCATCTTGCTCGTCGACGGCGTCGCCATGTCTGTAACTTCCTTGTTCTTCTGCTTCGTCTCCTTGTTGTGTGCGCAGTTGTGCACTCTACTCTCTAAAAGCCGTAGATGTTATGACGTCATTGGGCAGGCAAGCTGTTTATATTGTGGGAAAGCGAACGTGAGAACAGGCTGTCCCCACTGAGGTCCGCATTGAGCTGGAGGGGGCGTGGCCTCCAGCTCCGGCTGAATACCGGGAGTTTGTAGGGAGAAAATTTCTGCCGGGAGGTTATCGGGAGAGACGCTGAATACCGAGAGTCTCCCGGTAAAAACGGGAGGGTTGGCAAGTATGATGTATGATCCTGTAACTACTTGGTATTGGATTGATACCCAAATGTGTGGTATCATCCAAAACTAATGTAAAGTATCAAACAACAGAAGAATAAGTGATTATTACATTTTAACAGAAGTGTAGATAGAACACGTTAAAAGAAAAAGTAAGCTGATATTAACACTAAATGAACAAGTAGAGTAATAATTTATTTTCTACCACTTGTCCTTAATAATGTTGACAAAATAATAGAATGATAAATGACACAATATTTTACTGCATACGTCAGCAGACTAATTAGGAGTCTTTGTTTGTTTACTTACTACTAAAAGACAAGTTGTCTAGTATGTTCACTGTTTTATTTAAGGACTTAACTGCAATAATAAACATATGTTTAATGTACCTTAAGATTTTTTGTTAAAATAAAGCCAATAATGACATTTTTTTTGTGGTCCTTTTATTTAGAAAAATACCAAAAAGTACCGAAAAGTATTGAAATAATGTTAATACCGGTACCAAAATATTGGTATCGTTACAACACTAATTTACAGTAAAAATGATGAATGTCAAAGCAACTGAAAAGTAACACGGACAAAGTCCAATGCAGTTCCACTGTGCAGTGTTACTGTGATTATCGAGGGGGTTATGTCCCAGACCCCCATGCTATTTATTTATAATTTATATGAATACAATAGAACCTCAAACACCTCGCTGGAGAGACTTTTTGATTTTACGAATGACACACCAAATAAAAATAAGCTTTGGTGTAGGAACCTTGTCTCACTGTGTGAACGTTTCTCCCACCTATTGTGTGTCTGCAGCCGGCAGCACATCCATTGTGGGCACTGTGATAAGTGCTACTTTGTGTGTTCTTCAAGGGATTTTAGCCTTTTTTCCAGTATTTTTGTAGTTTGGCAGGCTCAGTATGAGTCCAAAGAAAGCAATGAACAAGCGGAGTGTGGTTTGAAACATTCAGGAAGTATCCACAGCATTGTCGACACTGCAGCCTCCGCAGAGGATTAACCACCAAGGTAAATTGGATTTGTTTATTTGTTGCAACCTTGCAGTTAAAGTCAAGGAGTTTTGTGATTTCAAACTTTCAGTGCACCACTGTGCTAGTGACAATGTGTGCGTGTAAGCACCGCGGCAACTTCATAGGAGCACAGTTCAGCTCGGCTTTGTTATTAAATAGAGAGGTAATCCATCGGCCCTTGTTATGTTTGTTTAAAATACATTATTGTTTAGTGTATCCCCAGGTGCATGTCTTTGGAGATGGGAGGAAGCCAGGGTAACCCACGCAGTCACAGGGAGAACATGCAAACTCCACACGGGTGTACCCCGCCCATACTTGCCAACCCTCCCGATTTTCCCGGGAGACTCCCGAATTTCAATGCTCCTCCCGAAAATCTCCCGGGGCAACCATTCTCCTGAATTTCAATGCCCCTCCTGAAAATCTCCCGGGGCAACCATTCTCCCGAATTTCACCCGATTTCCACCCGGTTAACAATTTTGGGGGCGTGCCTTAAAGGCCTTGCCTTTAACGTCCCCTACAACCTGTCGTCGGGTCTGCTTTTTTCTCCATTCTAACAGCGTGCCGGCCCAGTCACATCATATATGCGGCTTTTTACACACACACAAGTGAATGCAATGCATACTTGATCAGCAGCCATACAGGTCACACTGAGGGTGACCGTATAAACAACTTTATCACTGTTACAAATATGCGCCACACTGTGAACCTGCACCAAACAAGAATGACAAACACATTTCGGGAGAACATCCGCACCGTAACACAACATAAACACAACAGAACAAATACCCAGAACCCCTTGCAGCACTAACTCTTCCAAGACGCTACAATATACACCCCCGCTACCAGCAAACCCCGCCCCCCCAACCCCACCCACCTCAAACCCCCCCCCCGCCCACCCCCATCTCCCGAATTCGGAGGTCTCAAGGTTGGCAAGTATGACCCCGCCTTCCACCCGAATGCAGCTGAGATAGGCTCCAATGGATGGATGGATGGTGTTATATTGTATATTGTTCAAAGTGTAAATTTTTTACTAAAATGTGGACTTTTGTGGAGGCTGCAACCCATTATTCAAGTTTACATCGTTTCTTATGAAGAAATGTTCTTCAATATACAAACTTTTTTTAAATTACGAATCCTGTTCAAGAACCAGGATTAAATCGAGGTTGCACTGTAGTTCAAGACTTACGGTAAATTGAAAAATGCACTGCACATCGTCTTGGCGCGCTCCAGTTTCGATGGTAAAGTTTAAAAAAATAATTTGGAGACGTCCGGCGGGCCGGGCTGAAAAGCTTAATGGGCCGCCTATGGCCCCCGGGCCGTAATTTGCCCATCCCTGCACATACAGTGACATGAAACAAGATCAATGCTTGGGCTGAAATCTTCAAAGCAAAACAAAACGTCTTTATCTCTTTGAACCTGAATAAAAGCGGTTTGTGTTGCATTGTTTTAACGACTGGGATTTCTTAGACTTAACCGAAACAGTGGGAAACGATCAATATGCCCGCCCCCGCCCCACTCCTCCTCCCCTCCCCCAAGAATATGAACTCGAAACATGGCAGATTTCTCTCAGGAGGTTCAGCCTGCGAGCTCATTAGACCAGCACACCTTTTGTTAATTACTCCCACCATGGCCACTTTGGAACACCCGCAAGGAAAGAAGAAACAAACAATTGTGTTGTTTACTAATGGAAAGATCAGTCAAGACTCGCTAACTAATCGATCACCAAGCGATGAACTGAACCACCTCCACTGGCCTGCAACATACTGCACGCTCTTCATCTCTATTTCCTTCAACCGCCATCATCTGTCGCGACACAAGTCTCACTGCAACAAATCCCTTAATTTACACGCAGGATTTATGTTTCTACATAAGTACCGTATTTTTCGGACTATAAGGCGCACCTAAAATTATTTAATTTCCTCAAAAATCGCCTTATAACCCGGTGCGCCTAATGTACGGCATATATCTGGTTGTATTTACTGACCTCGAAGCTATTTTATTTGGTTCATGGTGTAATGAAAAGTGTGACCAGTAGATGGCAGTCACACATAAGAGATACGTGTAGACTGCAAGATGAGGCCAGTAAACAGCACCAAAACTTTAAATGTTCCATTGAGAATATAGAACATTACGCACGGCACTCAAAAATCTGTCAAAATGTTTTAGTACGACTTCGATAAGCTATGAAGCCATACCACTTGATGGATTGTTGGCGCATTACGGCTACAGTAGTCAGACATACTGTGCTTCAACATACAGTATTATTATGGTGTGTGTAAAAGGACCACAAAATGGCACCTATTAGTAAACATATTATCTGGCGTTTTGTTACGCATTATTATACAAAACCAACTCTTCTTACCTTCTGGTACCTGCTGATGTGTATTTGGGATCTGTGCAAGTTTTTATTTTTTTTTTCAGTGTACATGAATGAAGGTATGTGTTGCTGAGCCCGACTTGGACATTATGTGGACTGGACCTGGTTTTAAAAACCCTTTAAACAAATGTAATTTTCATTTACAGCCTGGTCTGGTGAAGATAGGGTCCTTTTTTTTTCAAATAAAATAAAATAAGATAAATAAATACACATTTTCTTGGATAAAAAAGAAAGTAAAACAATATAAAAATAATTACATAAAAAATAGTAATTAATTAAAATGTTAGTGGAACACATACAATTATGTGTGCTTCAGGGACTGTGTCCCTTGTAGAAGTGTTGTCCATGTTGTGGGAACCAGAATATTGGTAGCAGAAAGAAACAACCCCTTTTTCTGTGAGTGGGTGTGGATGAGTGTGAATTGGGGAGGGAGGTTTTTTTGGGTTGATGCACTAGTTGAAAGTGTATTTTGTGTTTTTTTCTATGTTGATTTAATAAAAATAAAAAAATCAGCACCAAAACTTTAAATGTTCCATTGAGAATATAGAACATTACGCACGGCACTCAAAAATCTGTCAAAATGTTTTAGTACGACTTCGATAAGCTATGAAGCCGTACCGCTTGATGGATTGTTGGCGCATTACGGCTACAGTAGTCAGACGTACTGTGCTTCAACATACAGTATTATTATGGTGTGTGTATAAGGACCACAAAATGGCACCTATTTGCGGACATATTATCTGGCGTTTTGTTACGCATTATGCAAAACCAACTTTTCTTACCACCTTCTGGTACCTGCTGATGTGTTTTTGGGATCTTTGCAAGTCCTGAAAATGTGCGCACGTCTGCCATTGTAGTCCGTAAGCTTCTTCTTTTTCACTATCTTCTTGTTATGGGACATTCATCCTCCGCTGTTGCCATTTCTAATATAAAGTAGTGTAAAGTTCTTACTTATATCTGTCAGTAAACTCGCCATGGAAGCACTAAAACATACCGGTGTAGTGAGTTTACATAATTCACCCAAGGAACTTTAGTTATTAGAGAGTTCCGGTTGGACGTTTTTTTACGGGACACATTTCCTGTGTTGTTGTTGCACTAGTGAGCCACGGATGAGGAGATGCTGCTCCGTTATTGATTGAAGTAAAGTCTGAAAGTCATTAAAACAGTTAGCGCCATCTTTTGACACTTCTTCCACTCCCGTCCTTGCACGCTACACCTCTACAACAGAGATGACGGGGAGAAGATGCTGTCCAAGTGGAGGCACGTAAATAAGACCGCCCACAAAATGGCGCATCCTGAAGCGACTGTCAGAAAGCGACTTGAAGATGATCTGTAAAACATCATCTATGCAACATTTTGACCAAAGAACCACCATTACATGTTATGTAGACCACAAGGAAGTCTTTTACATTTAGAAAAAAATCATAATATGACTCCTTTTATACGCCTTATAACCGGGTGCGCATTTTGTATGAAAAAAGACCTGAATAGACCCTCTCATCGGCAGTGTGCCTTATAATCCGGTGCGCCCTATGGTCCGGAAAATATGGCAATAGCAATTTCATTGTTCACGGCCTGCTCTCACTGAGAAACCCCTCTGCTACATGCTTCATGCGAGCATCTTCAAGACATTAATTGGTGGTCACCCGCTGAGGGTTGTCGGTCGCATCCATTGAACAAAAGGGAGCCATTTTTCCACATACCTTATATCCCATGAATGCAAACCTGCCCCCTTTTTTTCCCCCCTAAAAGAGAATCTGCACCACTTTGCTCATTGTGTCTAAAGATCAGAGTCAGTGTCGGGGCCAATAACGAAGCACAATCACAGGCTGGCACTGCGGACCACGGGGGGGCTGCTGAGGTGTGTTTGAAAGGGGAAACTATCAATTCTGAAGATGCCGCAGGACACAACAGCGAGCCGCCGGCTATGAGCTCATTACAGGACAAATAAAAGAACTCCCCAGAATGCATTGGGGTTCAACTCATCAGGGATCACACGCACAAAAAGGAGAAAACAACAAGATGTCATTTTGTGGCCGCAAATGTGTTCCGGACTATGATCTTTTTGATTGTTATAGAGTTGCACGGTATACCGGTACTAGTATAGGATCACGGTAATAATGAATCAAAAAATGAATGAAGAATAACGAATCGAAAATCACTGCACTATACTCGGTTTGAAAAGTACCTTCTTTTTTTTTTTAACGGACATGACGGCGCGTCGTCACGTCGTGACATTGCTGGTTTTATGAGCAGAGGAGCATGTTGGGCAGCGCACACACACGGAGTACTTACAAGCAGACACAGTGTGTAGACAGAAAAGGGAGAATGGATGTATTTTGGCTTAAAAACTAAAGATAAAGGTGAAGTTATAACTCTGAAACGCCCTCAGGAAGAGGTGCTTTAAGACATGGCTAGCTAGCTAGCAGCTAACATCCATCCGCAGTCTGCAGTGTTTTAGCTACTTCTAAATCACTAATCCTCGCCTCCATGGCGACAAATAAAGTGAGTTTCTTACATGTACTATTATCACTGGAGGACGAGGAATAGCTAATCATGCTTCACTACACACCGTAGGTGGATACAATAGCTCACTGGCATCACAATGTAAACAAATGCCATTGGAGGATCGACACCTGACATCCACTATAATGATACCAAGTACAAGAGCATATCTAGTTGATACTACTATGATTACATTGACATTTTTTATCATCACAAAATCTTTTTTCTTTTTTTTTAAAATTTACATTATGTTTATGAACTCAGTAAATACGTCCCTGGACACATGAGGACTTTGAATATGACCAATGTATGATCCTGTAACTACTTGGTATCGGATCGATACCTAAATTTGTGGTATCATCCAAAACGAATGTAAAGTATCAAACAACAGAAGAATAGGTGATTATTACATTTTAACAGAAGTGTAGATAGAACATGTTAAAACAGAAAATAAGTAGATACTAACAGTAAATGAACAAGTGGATTAATAATACATTTTTACAGTTTGTCTCTCATAATGTTGACAAAATAATAGGATGATAAATGACACAATATGTTACTGCATACGTCAGCAGACTAATTAGGACTCTTTGTTTGTTTACTTACTACTAAAAAACAAGTTGTCTAGTATGTTCACTATTTTATTTAAAGGCCTACTGAAACCCACTACAACCGACCACACAGTCTGATAGTTTATATATCAATGATGAAATCTTAACATTGCAACACATGCCACTACGGCTGGGTTAACTTATAAAGTGCAATTTTAAATTTCCAGCCACACTTCCGGTTGAAAACGTCTAGATATGATGACGTATGCGCGTGACGTCAACGGTTGATACGGAAGTATACGGACCCATTGAATACAATACAAAAAAGCTCTGTTTTCATCCCAAAATTCCACAGTATTCTGGACATCTGTGTTGGTGAATCTTTTGCAATTTGTTTAATGAACAATGGAGACTGCAAAGAAGAAATATGTAGGTGCGATCGTTGTATTAGCGGCGGACTACAGCAACACAACCAGGAGGACTTTGAGGATAGCAGACGCGCCAGCCAAACGACCTCACCTTGACTTCCTCCGTCTCCGAGCCGCCAACCGCATCGGTGATCGGGTGAAGTCCTTCATCGTACCGTCGATCGCTGGAACGCAGGTGAGCACGGGTCGTGATGAGCAGATGAGAGCTGGCGTAGGGGCAGAGCTAATGTTTTTAGAATAGCTCTGTCGAGGTTCCGTAGCTAAGTTAGCTTCAATGGCGTCGTTAGCAACAGCATTGCTAAGCTTCGCCAAGCTGGAAAGCATTAACCGTGTAGTTACATGTCCAGAGTTTGGTAGTATTGTTGATCTTCTGTCTATCCTTCCAGTCAGGGACTTATTTGTTTTGTTTCTATATGCAGTAAAGCCCGATGCTATCACGTTAGCTCAGTAGCTAAAGAGCTTCACCGATGTATTGTCGTGGAGATAAAAGTCACTGTGAATGTCCATTTCGTGTTCTCGACTCTCATTTTCAAGAGGATATAGTATCCGAGGTGGTTTAAAATACAAATCCGTGATCCACAATAGAAAAAGGAGAGAGTGTGGAATCCAATGAACCCTTGTACCTAAGTTACGGTCAGAGCGAAAAAAGATACGTTCTGCACTGCACGCTAGTCCTTCACTTTCACGTTCCTCATCCAGAAATCTTTCATCCACGCTCAAATTAATGGGGTAATCGTCGCTTTCTCGGTCCGAATCGCTCTCGCTGCTGGTGTAAACAATAGGAAAATGTGAGCAGTCCTTCCTCCGGTGTCGTCACGCTACTTCTGGTAGGGGCAAGGCTTTTTTTTTTAGAGACCAAAAGTTGCGAACTTTATCGTCGTTGTTCTATACTGAATCCTTTCAGCAAAAATATGGCAATATCGCGAAATGATCAAGTATGACACATAGAATGGCTCTGCTATCCCCGTTTAAATTAAAAAATATAATTTCAGTAGGCCTTTAAGGACTAAATTACAATAATAAACATATGTTTAATGTACCCTAAGATTTTTTGTTCAAATAAAGACAATAATGACATTTTTGTGTGGTCCCTTTATTTAGAAAAGTATCGAAATACATTTTGGTACCGGTACCAAAATATTGGTATCGGGAAAACCCAAGATTGTTAACATGACGCTGGCAGAATGACGTGTAAATGTTTTTTTTTTCAATGCTTCTAAATTATTTCTACTTAACTTGCAGTTGCACCGGGTAGAAAAGCCTGGAGGATTTGGCCAAAGGCACTTACTTGAGAATACGTTTGTAAAGTTTTTTTAAAGTACTTTCAGTTCAGTCAAGGGTTATGGCACTTTGTTAATACAGTAGTGAAGTCAAAAACCTGCTGATTCATCGGATATGTCTGTTGACCTGATACAATTTGCAGACTATCCGATGTCTTATCACTAGAATTAAACGGGAAAAGCACTCTTTGGGGGATTGTTTTCCTTTCATTCACAATCATTAACCCAAAAGGAAACCCAACCCATCCCCCAGCAACCCTACCTGGCCTCCTCCTCCCTCTCCCTCCCCTCCCCCTTTCTCTCCCTCCCCCTTCACCTGGAGGACGATCAATATGCCTCTCTCTCCTCTCTCTCCTTGCTCTTCAACTGCAACAGCAATAATAACCAACAATTTTTCTGGTCAGTACCACAACACAGCGGACTCTGATGCTCTTTTTGGTTCCAGTGGACTACACATCATCCACCTTAATGTGAACAGCCTCTCTGGAGCCAAACTCGACCAAATCAGAGAAATGTTCCTCAACACGAAGGTAAAAATCTTGTGTTTCTCTGAAACCAAATTTGATCAAAGTATTTCTGACTCAGAGATAGAAATACAAAACTTTTCGGTTATCAGAAAGGATAGGAATAAACACGGTGGGGGCGTTTGTATGTATATTCACCAGGATATTAAATACATAACTCGCACTGATCTTAACCACAATAACCTGGAATCTGTGTGGGCGGAAATCAAATTTAAAAATGCTAAGCCGGTACTAATAGGGACTGTTTATAGACCCCCTAATCAGAGTGATTTCTATGGGGCTTTGGAAGAATGCTTGGCGGGGACAGACAACATGGAGAAAATTATAACTGGGGATCTGAACACAGATATTCAACGCAAAGATGCGCCTGTCTTCAGATCCTTCAGCAAGTTTTGTAATCTGCACGGTCTTTCCCAGCTAATAGCGCTACCCACAAGGGTGTGTGATTCCACCCAATCAACCATAGATCTCATTCTCACTTCAGACCGGCCTAAAATAAAAAATAGTGGGGTCATGATCTGTGGTCTTAGCGACCACTATCTGACCTTCTGCACCCGTAAAATAGCTAAAACTAAAGCCAATGGCCACATAACAGCCCAATCCAGATCCCTCAAAAAATACTCCAATGACAATTTCAATTTAAAATTAGAGGAGTGGGACTGGTCCCCTGTGCTCGCGAGCAACCTGGTCGATGTCGCTTGGGATCGCTTCAAAACGGCGTTCCTAAAGATACTAAATGACATGGCTCCCGTGAAAACAGTCAGGATCAAAGCCCGCTCGGAACCATGGATGAATCCGGACCTATTAGCTGCCATAAAAGACAGAGACAGGAAATACTCTGAATACCAAAAATGTAAAACAGAAGTAGATAAACAACCCAATAATATCAACCTCAAATTACTCCTTTCAACTCTCAAAAAGCAATGCAATAAATTAAGAAATAAGTCAACCAACCTGACTAAATCCTTAAAAAAAAATTACATTAATGACAAAATAGAGGAAAACACGAATAAGCCACGTGAGCTCTGGAAAATTCTCAACAACCAGCTTCCTGGTTGCAGCCAGAAACTTAAAACAAGACTCACCAACATCAGCATCAAGGAGGGTGACTCCCTCATTACAGACAAAATGGAGGTAGCTAGCAGACTTAACGCCTTTTTCACCAGCATAGCTGCAACTCTTGTCAACAAGCTGTCCCACCACTCTGGTCGCTTTGGTGTAGAACACATTAAAGCCTTCTACAGAAAGCTAGGAGTATCCAACAATGATTTCAAATTAGAAATGGTCACAGCTGATGAGGTGTTTAAAAAATTGAGCGCGCTCCACCCTAACAAGGCCACCGGCCTTGATAATATTCCCTCCAGATTCCTCAGGGACTCTGCCTCCATCATTGCCCCGATCATCACGCACATAATAAACCTATCAATTACACAAGGCCAAGTACCAAAAGATTTTAAGATAGCAAGAGTAACTCCCCTCTTTAAAAAAGGAAGCAAATTGGAACCTGGCAACTACCGACCTGTTTCTATTCTCAGCTCCATTTCGAAAGTAATGGAGAAAATAGTTTATGAACAGGTCGATAGTTACCTTGCCACTAATAAACTCATGTACAAATTCCAATCCGGCTTCAGAACTAACCACTCCACTGACACATGCCTTCTCTATCTGACCGACCACATCAAACATGAGGTGGACGCGGGCAAATACTGCGGCATGGTCATGCTGGACCTTCAGAAGGCCTTTGACACCGTTAACCACGCTATACTGTTGGATAAGCTCAGAGCAATCGGATTTAACAAAACTTCTTGGAGCTGGATGCAGTCTTACTTGGAGGGGAGGGAGCAGGTGGTAGAGGTGAACGGCACCGTGTCCCCCCCCCCCCCCTCTCGGTGAGCTGCGGAGTCCCCCAAGGCAGTATATTGGGACCTTTACTGTTCCTAATATACATAAACGACATGTCATCGGCATGTGACTGTGAATTGTTTTTGTTTGCGGATGACTCTGCCCTGCTGGTATCCGGCAAGGACAAGTCACAGGTGGAGAAAATCCTCAGTGCTGAGCTCTGTAGAGCCTGCACCTGGCTCGCTGACAACAAGCTATCCATCCACTTGGGTAAAACAGAATCCATCCTGTTTGGGTCCCACATCAAACTTAAGAGAGTCAATCACTTCACCATAAAAGTAGGTGACAGTGTCATCACCAGGAAAGATGAGGTCACCTACCTAGGTTCCATTCTAGAGGCTAACCTTTCCTGTGATAAAATGGCAACCAAGGTAATCAAAAAGGTTAACCAACGAACGAGATTTCTCTACAGAATTTCCTCTCTGGTCAACAAAAGCACCTTGAGGATTCTGGCGGGAACTCTCGTTCAACCCTTTTTCGATTACGCATGCACCTCCTGGTACCCTAGCACCTCCAAAACCCTCAAATCTAAACTCCAAACATCTCAGAACAAGCTAGTCAGGTTACTTCTAGACCTCCACCCCAGATCCCACCTCACTCCTACCCACTTCTCTAAAGTGGGCTGGCTCAAGGTGGAGGACAGAGTTAAACAACTTGCACTGAGCCTAGTCTATAAAATCCGCTACACCTCCCTGATACCGAAGTACATGTCAAACTACTTCCTTAACGTAAATGACCGCCATAACCACAACACCAGGGGGTGCTCCACTAACCACGTTAAACCCAGATTCCGAACTAACAAAGGTCTTAACTCATTCTCTTTCTATGCCACATCAATGTGGAATGCGCTCCCAACAGGTATAAAAGAAAGGGCATCTCTATCCTCCTTCAAAACCGCTATAAAAGTTCACCTCCAGGCAGCTACAACCCTAAACTAACACCCTCCCCGGATTGCTAATAATCAAATGTAAACAATCAAATGCAGATTCTTTTTCTTATGCCTTCTGATCTCTCTCTCTCTCTCTCTCTCTCTCTCTCTCTCTCTCTCTCTCTCTCTCTCTCTCTCTATGTCCACTACTTGATGTCCATATCCCCACCCCCCCCACCCCACCCCCCCTCCACACTCCTGATTGTAAATAATGTAAATAATTCAATGTGATTATCTTGTGTGATGACTGTATTATGATAATAGTATATATCTGTATCATGAATCAATTTAAGTGGACCCCGACTTAAACAAGTTGAAAAACTTATTCGGGTGTTACCATTTAGTGGTCAATTGTACGGAATATGTACTTCACTGTGCAACCTACTAATAAAAGTCTCAATCAATCAATCAATCAATCAATCTCTCAATCAATCAATCCAGGACAAGAACACATTTGTTTTTTTTCTTGAATGCATTCCAACTAGTGAATGAATGCGATCAAAAGTCCGCTTACAATGAACCCAATAAGGGTCTCTGTTTTCAGTCTACAAAGTGCTTAAAAAAACATCCAAACTCTTCCATCAACGTTTTATATACACACTCCAAGTATATATATAATGTAGTAACAGACACCTTCATAACAATATGTAATATGTACAATATACACACTGCAAGTATATATATAATGTAGTGACAGACATCTTCATAACAATATGTAATATGCACAATATACACACTGCAAGTACAGTATATATATAATGTAGTAACAGACATCTTCATAACAATATGTAATATGTTTTGTACATAGGTATATAAAGGTATATTCAGCATAGGTATATATATATATATATATATATATATATATATATATATATATATATATATATATATATATATATATATATATATAGGTATATATATGTATACATGTATATACAAGGCATATGCAGTATAGGTATATATATATATATATATATATATATATGTATATATATATATATATATATATATATATATATATATATATATATACATATATATATATATATATATATATATATATATATATATATATATACATATATATATATATATATATATATATATATATATATATATATATATATATATATATATATATATATATATATATATATGTATACATGTATATAAAGGTATATACAGTATAGGCGTGTATAAAAAGTCTAGCAGACACATTTTGTACCAACTATGATCTTTTAATGCGAGACACAGGGAGACACCAACATAATAAGTTCCAGTAATGGAGACGAGATGTAACAAACGCATGAATGATGACTGCAGGAAAAAACTGCAGCAACATATGTACAACCGGTCCAGACCCTAGATTTATACGTGCACAACTCGAAAATAACAGTCTTTATGTCAAAGTTTTTTTATGGCTAGACCATGGCCAAGACCAGTAAAAGCATTCCTGGGACATTTATAAGAGTTAGGAACAAATAAGATTTGCTTCTATCATATGGCCTCAATCCTGGGTGGATCTCGCCATCTGGCGGCTAAAGTGGATAATGCATTCCCCTAATTTGTCAGGTTTCACGTGTCAGGTAAACTGCAACAAATGGGGCCATATGATGGGCCCTTCCGACTGGACTTATTTTCGGATATGCTCAATTGTTCACGAGTAAAGGTGATGTTTCCCAGAGTAACAAGTTAACCATGGAAACAAAAAGACTAGATTGTACTTCACACATGCAATGGTTTTGGAGAGAGTGCTGCCTCTCAGTGTGACATCTGCTGGTCTGTCCCAAAAGACCACAAGCACCCTGCAGACCACCTTGTCTAAGTCTGACGTGATGTATGATGTGATGAATGCGGACATTCCTTTGCATGTGGACGTGGTGGAGAACGGCACTTTAAGGACGTCAGAGAGAGAGAGAGAGAGCAGAAGGGTTGCAGAGAGAAAAAACAGATAAGAATTGAGAGTCAGGGACTTTTGATTAGTTGGAGGTTGGTAACAAGCAAATAAAAACTGATGAAGAAAAGCAAGTGATGTGTGGCAACAGGGGAAGAGTGCCCTCTAATGGAGAGTTGCAAAGCATTTGATGGCATACACTGAACAAAGATATAAACACAACACTTTTGTTTTTCCTTCCATTTTTGTCTAGAGTTGAGCTCAAATATCTAAAACTTTTACTACATACAAAAAATGCCTATTCCTCTCAAGTATTGTTCACTAATCTGTCTAAATGAGTGTTGGTGAGCCTTTTTCTTTGCCATGATACTCCGCCCCACCTCACAGGTGTGGCTGATTAAACAGCATGATTATTGCACAGGTGCGTTAATATTTTGCTTAAGTATATATACTGTAGTTACATATACTATAGTTATATATACTATAGTTATATATACTGTAGTTATATATACTGTAGTGGACAAAAAGTGTGTCATTCCACAAAAGAGTGCAGCTATGTTTTTAGATCTTAACTTTAATGTGGGACTTATTAGTGGACTGTCCCTGATCCCCACACACTAGTGGTGGCCTAACATAACCAGAAATCATGATCATAATTAAAGATAAAAGTCATTTCTAATTGACTTTCCCTAAATATCTAAAAGTATTCATATTCTCTTCATGTCATATTATGCTTCTGTCAGTGCTGTTGTTTTTAGGTTAGAGTTTTTATCCAATCAGAATTCAGCTGGCTTATGTTGCCATGCTGTACCAAATCTGCCTTCAGAATCAACAATGTCTGTGCACTGTAAGTGAATGGGCACATACAGTTGATAGATAATTGCCTAAGCCAATCAGATCACCAGTTGTTGTCAGTAAGGCCTTCTAGCTGGCCTCACGTTGAACTTGACATTTACGTGTCCTGTGATTGGATACTCACTGGTTTGAGCCGCGGCGGTGCTATGCAGATCAGCAGAGCCACACCCGGGACCGTTAGCGGGTGAATTTTATTATTAAATTCATCCGATGATCATAAATTAATCAAAGTTAAATTTATTGTTTATTTACTTTCAATACATATATAAAAGTATTTATTATATTCTCTTCATGTCAAGCTCCAGTGTTGCTTGTTTTTACGTTAGAGCTTTTATCCAATCAGAAGTCAGCTGGCTTGTTGCCAGAGCTTTATGAATTTAGCTGTAGCCTTCTGAATCAGCATGGTGTAAACAAACAGAACACATACAGTTGATAGATAGTTGAGATCACAAGTTGTTGACAGTAGCCTATCCAGGTAGCCTGATGTTGACGAGTGAGTATCCAATCACAAGTTGCAATTTACTGAAGCAGGAAGTGTTGTGGAGGGGGCGTGGTCGGCACGTCTCCTGCGGGAAGGGCGTGTGCAGGAGCCGGCTATGAAGCAGCTGACAGGTGAGTGGATTTCCCAGCTGAAGCGGGTTATCTAATCACCTGTCTCCCTTATTAGGGGCGTCCGAGGCCATGAGGAAAGAAGAGACACACACGAGAGAGAAGGAGGCGGCTGCGAGAGCAATTAAAAATAGCTACAATAAAGCCTTGTCAAACCTGGAATCCGGGCTCCCACAACATTCTGTCGGTCCAAAGAGAACCCACTATACAGAGACTTCCACAATCTCTAATGGCTATGTTGATGTTAAATAGCGGACAGTATCAAGACATGATCTTGGATTTTGCTACGAACATGACGCTACTACCAAGAATGTATCTGGACAGAGGCAGGTTCGAAGTCAAGAAAGACTGACGGCAGAGAGTTTTTTCGAAGGATTTTTCGGCTCTGTGGATTGATGGAAAGAGTTTTAAATCCCAAGGAAAAGAGCGTTCTTGCCCTTACTGGTTACTGTTCCTGATGAACTTGGTTGCTATTTTTTTTGTGTGAAATACAGTTATTTTTCATCAGTTTGGATGCTGCGTGAAGAGGCTTTATTATTCTCCTTGTCATTTATTTGTCATTCTCTTTCATAATTCTGCATTAAGCCGGCATTCAACATTTCCTTAGTTACCTTATTAAATAAATATGAGTTATTCTTTTCCTACCATTGATGCACTTGAAAATGTTCTGTTCTTTGAATTTGTGAAGCAAATAAAATGTTTCCTCTTCATTACAATTGTTCCTACGTTTTTATTGGATGGTATCTGCTTCCGGGTTGTATCCCTCCTGGAGAGATTTGGTTTCCAATTGCATAATCCAGGTGTGTTAGTCCGACTTTTCAAAAAAGGAACATGATCAAGGTGTTTCCATGGGCTGTGAGAGGCTCATTTACTGTCGAGCCGAACTATTCAAGAGATCGGACTAATTTAGTGCATGGACACGTACTGACTGTTTGCAAAATGGAATTTTGTTATTTTTGATTTCCCTTTGACCTTGACTTTCCAAAATGTATCAATCCATCAATTTTCTACCGCTTATTCCCTTCGGGTCGCGGGGGGAGCTGGAGCCTATCTCAGCTACAATCGGTACACCCTGGACAAGTCGCCACCTCATCGCAGGGCCAACACAGATAGACAGACAACATTCACACTCACATTCACACACTAGGGCCAATTTAGTGTTGCCAATCAACCTATCCCCAGGTGCATGTCTTTGGAGGTGGGAGGAAGCCGGAGTACCCGGAGGGAACCCACGCAGTCACAGGGAGGACATGCAAACTCCACACAGAAAGATCCCGAGCCCGGGATTGAACTCACGACTACTCAGGACCTCCGACCTTCCAAAATGTAGACTTTCTTTTAATTTTTATATTGGATGAAGTTTATACTGTGGACAATCATAACGTGACCACAACTTTCCTCCAAATTTGCAGATGATACAACTATGTTTTGTTCAGGAGAGAACACACAGAAGATAATATAAATAATAACAGAATAAATTTAAAAAATGGTGTGACAAAAACAGACTATCTTTGAATCTCAGTAAAATTTAAATAATGCTATCTGGTAACAGTAAAATGGAAAGTCAAACACAAATACAACTAGACGAAGTAGATATTGAAAGGGTAAAAGAAAACACATTTTTGGGTGTAATAATAGATGATAAAATGAACTGGAAATCTCATGTAAAAATATACAACATAATGTAGCAAGAAACATGTCAATAATGATAATGAATAAAGCAAAATATGTTCTAGACCAAAAATCGCTTTATATTATGTACTGCTCACTAGTGTTACCATATCTGAGTTATTGTGCAGAAATATGGGAAATAACTACAAATGTACTTTCATTCATTAACTGTGTTACAAAAAATATTAATTATAATAATACATAATGTTGGATATAGAGAACATACAAACCCTTTATTTATTGAATCACAAATATTGAAATTCAACGAGTTGGTGCATTTTCAAACATCTAAAATGACGTACAAAGCAAACTATAACCTGCTAGCCAAGAATGTACAACAGTTCTTCTCAACAAAAGAGGAGAAATATAACCTAAGAGGAAAATGTAATTTAAAACATTGGTATGCATGTACAACACTTAAAACCTTTAGCATATCAGGATGTGGAATTAAATGATGGAATGGATTAAGCAAATAAATCCAACAAAGCACCAATATGATTCAGTTTAAGAAACTGTTC
>NC_084746.1:38275283-38315283 GCF_033978785.1 Entelurus aequoreus | reverse complement strand
ATCATGCGCTGTTAAGCACACACCTCATACTCGCCCGCGACCCCAACATGTTGTGGCTCAGACAAATGACTGTCTCTCCTCCCTGGTCCATCTAATTCCTACCCAATTCCCCCAAGAGGTGTGGGTCTGTGGATGTGTTTTCACTACAGCAGCTTCCCACCTGCAGGTCATTCTTAGAAGGTTCCCATGAAGGGCACAGCTGTCAGGCCATTACATGTCAGCAGAAACAACCACGTCATCACCATTGGGGAAAGCCAAGGAAGTGGCTCTTAAGCTTCTTCAAAATTGGATCTGGTTGGATCTTTAAGCGCTGGAGAAAACAAATTCTCACTGCAGCTTCTTGAAGGAGTTAAATGTTGACAGTTGTGTGATAAAATACCAATAAAAATGTAGAATATATGGCTCAAGTTGTATTGTGCGTTGATAATTGCATATCACTTTGTCATAAAACGATCAATATACTAGGGTTCAATCAATCAATCAATCAATCAAAGTTTACTTATATAACCCTAAATCACAAGTGTCTCAAAGGGCTGCACAAGCCACAACGACACCCTCGGCTCATACCAATATTTTGGTACCGGTACCGGTAAAAAAATGTATTTCGATACTTTTTGCTACTTTTTTAAAATAAAGGGGACCACAAAATTGGCTTTGTTTTAACAAAAAATCTTAGGGTACATAAAACATATGTTTATTATTGCATTTTAGTCCTTAAATAAAATAGTGAACATACTAGACAACTTGTCTTTTATTAGTAAGTAAACAAACAAATGCTCCTAATTAGTCTGTTGACATATGCAGTAACATATTGTGTCATTTATCATTCTATTATTTTGTCAACATTATGAGGGACAAACTGTAAAAATGTATTAGTAATCTTGTTCATTTACTATTAATATCTGCTTATTTTTTCTTTCAACATGTTCTATCTACACTTCTGTTAAAATGTAATAATCACTTATTCTTCTCTTGTTTGATACTTTACATTAGTTTTGGATGATACCACAAGTTTAGGTATCGATCTGATACCAAGTAGTTACAAGATCATACATCGGTCATAATTTAAGTTCTCATGTGTCCAGGTACATATTTACTGAGTTTTGGAATATAATATGAATTTTAAAAAAATAAATACATTTTGTGGTGATAAAAAAATATCGATGTAATCATAGTAGTATTGACTAGATACGCTCCTGTACTTTGTATCATTACAGTGGATGTCAGGTGTCCACCCATGGCATTTGTTTACATTGTGACGCCGGTGAGCTATTGTATCCTCCTACGGTGTGTAGTGAAGCATGTTTAGCTATTCCTCGTCCTCCAGGGATAATGCTACATGTAAGAAACTTACTTTATTTGTCACCATGGAGGCCAGGATTAGTGATTTAGAAGTAGCTAAAACACTGCCAATTGCGACTGGACGTTAGCTGCTAGCTAGCCATGTTTTAAAGCACCTCTTCCTGAGGGTGTTTCAGTGTTATAACTTCACCTTTATCTTTAGTTTTTAAGCCAAAATGTGTCCATTGTCCGTTTTATGTGTCTGCTTGTAAGTACTGTGTTTGTGCGCAGCCGAACATGCTCCACTGCTCGTAAAACCAGCAATGTCATGACGTGACGACGATAAATATGTACTGTTTTTGATTAATTAGTACCGCGATACTGTACTAGTACCGGTTTACCGTACAACCCTACAATATACAGTAGTAGGCAAAATTTTGTGATGTTATGGGACTGGACTGTGATTTCCACAGCTCGTACCTCATTCTTCATTAGAGTCATTCCTTGGGTTTTGGACAAGAAGTGCTCTCCTCTTTCATTACAACAGAAAAAAACAGAGGAAATTGATTAGACCTTTTTTGCTTTTTTTGGGGGGACGGCGTGGCGAAGTTGGTAGAGTGGCCGTGCCAGCAATCGGAGGGTTGCTGGTTACCGGGGTTTAATCCCCACCTTCTACCATCCTAGTCACGTCCGTTGTGTCCTTGGGCAAGACACTTCACCCTTGCTCCTGATGGCTGCTGGTTAGCGCCTTGCATGGCAGCTCCCGCCATCAGTGTGTGAATGTGTGTGTGAATGGGTGAATGTGGAAATACTGTCAAAGCACTTTGAGTACCTTGAAGGTAAAAAAGCGCTATACAAGAATAACCAATTTATCATTTATTTAGTTTGTACACACACACATACACACACACACACACACACACGCACAC
This sequence comes from Entelurus aequoreus, assembly GCF_033978785.1. NCBI lineage: Eukaryota > Metazoa > Chordata > Actinopteri > Syngnathiformes > Syngnathidae > Entelurus > Entelurus aequoreus. The sequence goes on along the minus strand of NC_084746.1, from coordinate 38,313,073 downwards.
ACGCACACGCACACACACACACACACACACACAAACACTTGATTCACTGATTCCGTGGGATGAATACAATGGTCACAATACAGGACCTCACACCTGCTTCGCCAGCTGCGCTCAAGCCTGATTGTCGATAATTGCATTACAGAGGACCATTTTTTTGCCTTATAGTCGCAAACCAGTCAGAATTCGGGCTTCATTCATATTGTCCAAGCTCAAATTTAACTAATCTTTAGTAATTACTGTATATAAACAATATAAAATGTATTACTTCAATTAATAATGTGGCTTTTGAAACAACTGGAAGTGGTAGTGAAAACCGGGAGTAGCTATTATAGAAAGTTTGCCATTAAAAATTAACTATTAAAACAATTAAAGTAATAAAATCAATATTTCTGCTCAGCTATCCCCTCGGGATGGGTATCGTTAACATTTTTACCCAAAAATCGGTTCATAAAACTGTGAACATTATATATGTATATATGTATATACATATACATGTGCATACATACAGTATATATACATACATACATACATAAGTATATATATATATATACACACATACATTTGTATATATATATATATATATATATATATATATATATATATATATATATCCATCCATCCATTTTTCTACCGCTTATTCCCTATATGTAAATATATATGTATATACATATATATATACATACATATATATATACATACATATATACACACATATATATATATATATATATTTATATACAGTATATGTATGTATGTATGTATATATATATATATATATATATATATAAATATATATATATATATATTTATATACAGTATATGTATATATGTATATATATATATATATATATATATATATATATATATATATATATATATATATATATATATATATATACATGTATATGAATATATATACATACATGTATATGAATATATATACATACGGTATACATATATATATATATATATATATGTATATATATATGTATATATATATATATATAAATATATATATATATATATATATATATATATATATATATACATACATGTATATATATATATATATATATATATATATATATATATATATATATATATATATATATATATATATATACATACATGTATATAAATATATATATATATATATATATATATATATATATATATATACAGTGTATATATATAATATATTTATATGCATGTATGTATATATATATACATATATATACAGCAAGTAAAATCAGCTTTATCATCAGAGCAACGTATGATGTGCTCCCATCACCAAAGAATCTCCATCAGTGGTATGGCGAGGATCCAATCTGTGCCCTCTGCCCAACTCCAGCAACCCTCAGACACATCATGACAGGATGTAAGACGAGCCTCACGCAGGGGAGATACACCTGGCGACACAACCAGGTCCTCAAGAGCTTGGCATCAGCCCTGGAGAGCATGCGTGGTGCCGTCAACTCCTTGCCACCAAGAGTATCCAATCCCATGAAGACAACAATGTTTGTCCGAGAGGGCGGGAAAACACCCAAACAGCTTTCCACCAAACCAGAAGCAGGACACCTATACAGGGCCCGCGACTGGAAGATGCTGGCAGACATCGGCAAACAACTGGTTTTCCCACCTGAGATTGCTTCTACCAACCTCAGGCCAGACTTGGTGCTCTGGTCCCCTTCGGTGAAGACTGCTTACGTCATAGAGCTCACAGTCCCATGGGAGAACTCTGTGGAGGAGGCCTATGAACGTAAGAAGCTGCGCTACTCAGAGCTAGCAGAAGAAGCGAGGCAGCGTGGCTGGAACACCAAAGTCTATACAGTTGAAGTGGGATGCAGAGGATTTGTGGCGTCGTCTACCATCAGACTGCTGAGGGAACTCGGCAGCCACGGTCAGGCCCTGCGGAGGACCATCAGAGCAGTCTCAGAGGCAGCCGAAAGAAGCAACCAGTGGATTTGGCTCAAGCGGAAGGACCCCAGTTGGGCCCCAAAAACAGCAGTATAACAGGGTGAATTTCAGGAACAGTTGAGCACGGGACACAAGCTGAGGACTGATCATCCTTCGGCGGGCCACCTTTGTGGAGGGTGTATAGTGTTTGAAGGCCGAAACACCCAATGATGCAAAGGCACACTACTGAAGATGTGTCGCTTGTCCAATTGTCCTGGAATGTAACCCTGACCAAGTCTCATATCCCATACAACTCACAAGAACACCCCACCCCCCACACCCCCACGTTGTCTGTCTACCACTCTGAACAACAAGGACATCTCGAGTGAGTACTCTCCACATTTGGCACAAGGGACTGTTCAACATCTCGTCCTGTGTTTTTTTATTCAGTATGTATATATATATATATATATATATGTATATATATATGTATATGTATATATATATATATATATATATATATATATATATATATATATATATATACATACTGTATATATATGTATATATATACATATATATATATCAATATATATACATACTGTGTATATATATATATATATATATATCAATGTATATACATACTGTATATATATATATATATATATATATATATATATATATATATATATATATATATATATATATATATATATATATATATATATATATATATACCCTACCGTTCAAAAGTTTGGGGTCACATTGAAATGTCCTTATTTTTGAAGGAAAAGCACTGCACTTTTCAATGAAGATAACTTTAAACTAGTCTTAACTTTAAAGAAATACACTCTATACATTGCTAATGTGGTAAATGACTATTCTAGCTGCAAATGTCTGGTTTTTGGTGCAATATCTACATAGGTGTATAGAGGCCCTTTTCCAACAACTATCACTCCAGTGTTCTAATGGTACAATGTGTTTGCTCATTAGCTCAGAAGGCTAATTGATGATTAGAAAACCCTTGTGCAATCATGTTCACACATCTGAAAACAGTTTAGCTCATTACAGAAGCTACAAAACTGACCTTCCTTTGAGCAAATTGAGTTTCTGGAGCATCACAATTGTGGGGTCAATTAAACGCTCAAAATGGCCAGAAAAAGAGAACTTTCATCTGAAACTCGACAGTCACATAATATCTACGGCTTTTTACACACACAAGTGAATGCAACGCATACTTGGTCAACAGCCATACAGGTCACACTGAGGGTAGCCGTATAAACAACTTTAACACTGTTACAAATATGCGCCACACTGTGAACCCACACCAAACAAGAATGACAAACACATTTCGGGAGAACATCCGCACCGTAACACAACATAAACACAACAGAACAAATACCCAGAACCCCTTGCAGCACTAACTCTTCCACGACGCTACAATATGAAAACTATTTGTTTGAAATCAGACTCCATGTTTGTGTTTTTTCCCCCACTGTTCAGCACTGACCTGTGGTATAATGGTGATTCTGGAGCGCAGCTCATGAAGGCCCAGTTCAGAAATGTTCACCCCATTAATGAAAATTTGTCCCTCAGCTGCCTCGATCATCCTGAAAAGCCCCAACGTTAGGGACGACTTTCCCGCTCCAGTGCGTCCCACAATTCCCACCTTAGAGGAAGATTTAGAAAAGATTTTAGTCGACATGATGATGATTATGTGGGGAAAAAACAACTAACAATACTATTACAAAACAAATAACAATACTACACTGAAAAAACTGAAATCTAAGTAAGATGAAATATCTCAAATAAGGGTGATATTTGCTTATTTTCTGTCTGATAAGATAATTATTCTCACTAAGCAGATTTTATGTTAGAGTGTTTTACTTGTTTTAAGTGTTTTGGTCCTAAATGATCTCAGTAAGATATTACAGCTTGTTGCTGAGATTTGATGACTTATATTGAGTAAAACATGCTTGAAACTAGAATATCAACTATATATACATACACTGTATATATATATATATATATATATATATATATATATATATATATATATATATATATATATATATATATATATATATATATATATATATATATGTATATGTACGAAGACTGACCGGGTTTCTCCTCAAGAACAACTACATCGACACTTCAGTGCAGAAGGGGGGATTCCTGGAGTTCCCGGCTGTCTGGAGCACAACGGTGTCGTCACACAGCTCATCAGAGAGGCCCATGAGAGCAGAGGGGAACTTGCTGTGTTGTGGTTGGACCTGACTAACGCCTATGGGTCCATCCCACACACGCTAGTTGAGCTTGCGCTACACCGCCACCATGTTCCCAGCAAGATCAAGGACTTGATCCTGGATAATTACAATAACTTCAGGCTTCGGGTCACTTCTGGGTCAATAACCTCTGACTGGCATCGCCTTGAGAAGGGAATAATAACAGGATGCACCATCTCCGTTGTCCTTTTTACACTGGAGATGAATATGGTGGTAAAGTCTGCTGAGGTGGAATGCAGAGGGCCTCTATCCAGATCAGGTGTTCGACAGCCCCCCATTAGAGCCTATATGGATGACCTAACCATAACAACAACATCAGTACCAGGGAGCAGGTGGATCTTGCAGTGATTGGAGAGGCTCATTGGGTGGGCCAGGATGAGTTTCAAGCCCGCAAAGTCAAGGTCCATGGTGCTGAAGAAGGGGAAGGTGGTCAACAAATTCCAATTCACAATCTCAGGAACGGTCATTCCATCCATCACGGAGCAAACTGTCAAGAGCTTGGGAAAGCTCTTTGACTCCAGCCTGAAGGACTATGCTGCTATCCAGAAGTCTACAGAAGAGCTTGGAGGGTGGCTCACCAAAGTAGACAAGTCTGGCCTACCTGGTAGATTCAAAGCCTGGATCTACCAGCACTCCATCCTTCCCAGAGTCCTGTGGCCTCTCCTTGTATATGCAGTCCCAGTAACAACAGTGGAATCCTTTGAGAGGAAGATCAGCAGCTTTCTGCGTAAATGGCTGGGTCTCCCCCGCAGCCTCAACAGCGCTGCTCTGTACGGGACAAGTAACATCCTGCAGCTACCCTTCAGTGGGCTCACTGAAGAATTCAAGGTGGCACGCACAAGAGAAGCCCTACAGTACAGAGACTCCAGGGACTGCAAGGTGTCATCAGCCGGGATTGAAGTGAGGACAGGAAGGAAGTGGAAGGCAGAAAAGGCAGTGGAGGTGGCTGAGTCACGCCTCAGGCAAAAGGCACTGGTTGGGACCATAGCAACAGGGAGAGCAGGCTTGGGCTACTTCCCAAAGACCCAAGTCGGCCAGGCCCGGGGCAAAGAAAGACGACATCTACTCCAGGAGGAGGTCCGAGCAGGCTTGGAGGAAGAGCGAGTGGGCAGGATAGTGGGACTCCGGCAACAGGGGGCATGGACAAGATGGGAGGGCACGTTGCAGCGCAAAGTCACCTGGTCAAACATCCTGCAGGCAGACCTCCACCGCGTCCGGTTCCTCGTAGCAGCAGTCTATGATTCCCTCCCTAGCCCAGCAAACCTCCATGTTTGGGGGAAGTGCGAGACACCCTCCTGCTTCCTTTGCTCCGGAAGAGGCTCCTTGGAACATCTCCTCAGCAGTTGCCCAAAGTCTCTGGCTGAGGGTCGCTATCGCTGGCGCCATGACCAGGTACTCAAAGCAGTTGCTGAGAGCATAGCCTCAGCCATCAGCACCAGCAAGCAACGTCATGCGCCAAAGAAGGCAATCTCATTCATCAAAGCTGGAGAGAGACCTTGTGCACGTCCAAAGACAACAACAGGACTCCTCCACACAGCCGCTGATTGGCAGCTACATGTTGACCTGGGAAAACAACTGAGGTTCCCCCAGCACATTGTAAAAACATCTCTACGGCCAGACATGATCATCATTTCAGAGGCTTCAAAACACCTCATCATGCTGGAACTAACAGTGCCTTGGGAAGAGCGGATTGAGGAAGCCAACGAAAGGAAACGTGCCAAGTATCAGGAGCTGGTGGAGGACTGCACGGGCAGGGGCTGGAGGACTTTCTATGAGCCAATAGAAGTTGGCTGCCGTGGCTTTGCAGGACGCTCCCTCTGCAAAGTGCTTGGCCGATTGGGAGTCACAGGGGCGGCCAAAAGCAGGGCCATTCAATCCGCAAGTGAAGCGGCAGAGAAAGCCACGAGGTGGTTGTGGCTGAAAAAGGGCAGATCCGTGGGTTGCTACTGGGACACAAGCAGGGACTTGATCACCCCGGCTGGGTTGCCTGGACGAGGGTGTATGATGTTGTGAGACCCGAAACACCCGATTAATCCAGGATACATCACTGATGATGTGTCCCAGTGCATCCAGGAGATGTATCTTTCAAGTCAAGAGGGGGGGTTATCCACATATGCGATCCTCCCCAAGGTTTCTCATTGTCATTCACATCGACGTCCCTTGTGTGGGCTCTGTGCCGAGGATGTCGTTGTGGCTTGTGCAGCCCTTTGAGACTTTTGTGATTTAGGGCTATATAAATAAACATTGATTGATATATATATATATATATATATATATATATATATATATATATATATATATATATATATATATATATATATATATATACATATATATATATACACATACACACATATATGTATACATACTTATGTATATATATATATACATATATATACATATATACATATATATACATAACGATCGGGGCGCATGATGATGCAGGGTTTTGCTCTCCCAGGATGCAAAATGGACGGCTCCGGACGACAGCGTGAAGATAGGATAGGATTTTATCTTTGCAAATCATAACACATACCAAAAACAGGAAACAAACCAAAAGTCGCACGTGAAACTAGGGTACAAACTTAGCTTAGGACTCAAGAACATAAAACTTACTTGGCAAAGGTGTGACGCAAACAATGAAGCCAGAAATAGTGATCAACAAAGGATAACTTAAATAGTAGTCTCTTGATTAGACACAGGTGTGTCCCAAACAACAGAGCCAGGTGAAAATCAGAAGTAACCATGGTGACTAAACTCAAGAGGTGCACAAACAGGAACTTAAGAAGTCCAAAACTAACAGAACATAACTAAACAAAACATGATCCGGACCACAGATCATGACACATACATACATATGTGTGTATATATATATATATATATATATATATATATATATATATATATATATATATATATATATATATATATATATATATATATATATATATATATATATATATATATATATATATATATATATACATACATACATATTGTTTATGGATTTTTTAACACATATATATATATATATATATATACAGTATATATATACAGTATATATATACAGTATATATATATACAGTATATATATATATATATATATATATATATATATATATATATATATATATATATACATACATACATATTTTTTATGGATTTTTTAACATATATATATATATATATATATATATATATATATATATATATATATATATATATATATATATATATATATATATATATATATATATATATATATATATTAAAAAAAAAGGGTTAAAAAATCCATAAAAAAAACATACAGTTGCGATCAAAGGTTTACAGACACTTGTAAAGAACATAATGTCATGGCTGTTTTGAGTGTCCAATAAATTCTACAACTCTTATTTATTTGTGATAGAGTGATTGGAGCACATACTACTTGTTGGTCACAAAAACATTCATGAAGTTTGGTTCTTTTTTGAATTTATTATGGGTCTAGTGGAAATGTGACCAAATCTGCTGGGTAAAAAGTATACATACAGCAATGTTAATATTTGGTTACATGTCCCTTGGCAAGTTTCACTGCAATAAGGCACTTTAGGTAGCCATCCACAAGCTTCTGGTTGAATTTTTGACCACTCCTCTTGACAAAATTGGTGCAGTTCAGCTAAATGTGTTGGTTTTCTGACATGGACTTGTTTCTTTAGGATTGTCCACACGTTTAAGTCAGGACTTTGGGAAGGCCATTCTAAAACCTTAATTCTAGCCTGATTTAGACATTTCTTTACCACTTTTGACGTGTGTTTGGGGTCATTTTCCTGTTGGAACACCCAACTGCGCCCAAGACCCAACCTCAGGGCTGATGATTTTCGGTTGTCCTGAAGAATTTGGAGGTAATCCTCCTTTTTCATTGTCTCATTTACTCTCTGTAAAACACCAGTTCCATTGGCAGCAAAACAGGCCCAGACTATAATACTACCACCACCATGCTTGACGGTAGGGAGGTGTTCCTGGGATTAAATGGGATTACATTTATAAACCTTTTCTCCTCCAAACATATTGCTGGGTATTGTGGCCAAACAGCTCAATTTTTGTTTCATCTGACCACAGAACTTTCCTTCAGAAGGTCTTATCTTTGTCCATGTGAAATGACTCTGCTTTAGGTACAAGAGTGTGAAAATTCAGGTATGGCCCCTTTAAACAACGATGGACCATTTACAAGTAGGCCCTACAACACGGACATGGCAAAGATATATTGGCCAATCACTGCAGGACAATTTGTGCTTCAAATTGAAAACGTCAGACATTTTAAGTGAATAAGTCCAGCTGAGTTCGAGCTGCTTCCAAGAAAGAAGGGCACATGGAGAACAGCAAGCTGCTCACATGGCTGCTGGAGAACTGAATGAGGCAGCGTCTTATCGCCACAAACAGACTGCACATTTTTAATGAGTAATTAAAAGCAGTGAAAACATTGGCACGTCTACAACACTTCTGCTGATGCCATTGCAGCTGTTTTGGGAAAACTTGCAAAAAAAAAAAAAAGTTCATTACACAAGCGATTGCTGATTGTAAGTTTACCACTAAATAGGTTGTCTTTAGGAGGCGGCCTCAGCACAACATGACCTGGCAGAAAAACGATATAATAAAAAGTTTGTTCATCCAATGGTTACTACAAAGCTTGTTTATCTCTCTGCCCTGTAAGTGTGCAACTTTGGTTCCTTTTATTGTATTTTTACTGTTACTCTTTCTTACCAAAGATCAGCGAAATGGAAACGACACAGAAATAGCTAAAAAATTTCTGATCCCACATTCTAAAAAAAAATCTTCACAATTTGCGGTAAAATACCAGAAGCTGTGGTTGCCAGGAATTCACCATTAAAAATTGAGTCACAAAGTAATGGTCATTAGGATTTATTGACGTTGAATCCTTTAATTTTACAATTGATGACTGTTTTTACTTATGAAATGAGTATGAAAAAACGAAAATATTGCAAACCTTTTTACAAAAAAAACTATAGAATGTACAGTAAAATACTGGCAGCTGTGGTTGCCAGAAATTCACCGTAAAACAAATTAGGGCCGATTGTAGTGTTGCCAATCAGCCTATCCCTAGGTTGCGGGGAGAACATGCAAACTCCACACAGGAATCGAACCCAGGATCTCCTCGCTGTGAGGCACGAGCATTAACCGCTGCCCTGTCACCAATACTAGTATCTGTGAAATGCCCGTGTTTCTGAGACACATGAGCGGTACATTAAGAATATGAACTTGAAAGTATTTGTACAACCTTTCACTGGACAACTCACAACACGGTTTTCCGCAACATGTTGCTTCAAGTGAGCTCTACAAAAATTGCCTTAAATGCTGCGTATCTGTTAAATAGCTGCTCGCAACCAGTTCCAACACACTTCAACACAACGTGGTTCATTTCAATGCAGTTTGCAATGAAGCACATAGACATAACCCCTCCATGTCTATAAGCACTTGGCACAAAAATACAAGAAAACATGTTGTTAGGGAAAAGTTAAATAAGCTAATGTTTTAACACAAATCCCTAAAACAGTTAAGGTATACTGTACATTTGAATGTACAATCTTCAAAATCTTAATTTTAGACAAAATAATAATACAGTAAATATTAGAGTATTTGTTTGCTTGCGACATTTGCTAATTCATTGTGCAATTTTTCATTATTTTCACAGTAAAGTCATGTGTTTCTACATATTGTAAACATAATAATTCAGGTTATCCACTGTTTCTATCCACTGCATTTACTACTGTTACACACTATTTTAGATTTTACGGGGTTTCACTGTTGCTATTTGACAATTTTGTGTCGTAGTTTTTGCGATATTTCTTTACAGTGCATGCATACCAAGCATATCATCAATCATATTGACCCAAATATAAGAATGTATTTTACGTGGAACAAAAGTTTTAAAAACATTAGTCGTCCTACATGAAGATTTATACATGAAACCCGCGTGACTCAGAGCTTTTCTTCTTGTCACTTACACACCAGTTTCCTGAAGTGAGGTGCCACCACAGAGAGATCCGCTGAAACAGAGTCTTCACATAACTGTGGAGCAGCTGAAATTACGGTATCCTATCCACAAAACCCAAAACCAGCGAAGTTGTCACGTTGTGTAAATGGTAAATAAAAACAGAATACAATGATTTACAAATCCTTTTCAACTTATTTTAAGATATTTAATGTTCCAACTGGTAGACTTTGATATTTTTGCAAATATTAGCTTATTTGTAATTTGATGCCTGCAACATGTTTCAAAAAAGCTGGCACAAGTGGCAAAAAAGACTGAGAAAGTTGAGGAATGCTCATCAAACACTTATTTGGAACATCCCACAGGTGAACAGGCTAATTGGGAACAGGTGGGTGCCATGATTGGGTGTAAAAGCAGCTTTCATTAAATGCTCAGTCATTCACAAGCAAGGATGGGGCGGGGGTCACCACTTTGTCAACAAATGCCTGAGCAAACTGTCAAACAGTTTAAAAACACATTTTTCAACCAGCTATTGCAAGGAATTTAGGGATTTTACCATCTACGGTCTGTAATATCATCAAAATGTTCAGGGAATCTGGAGAAATCACTGCACTTAAGCAACGATATTATGGACCTTCAATCCCTCAGGCGGTACTGCATCAAAAAGCAACATCAGTGTGTAAAGGATATCACCACATGGGCTCAGGAACACTTCAGAAATCCACTGTCAGTAACTACAGTTGGTCGCTACATCTGTAAGTGCAAGTTAAAACTCTACTATGCAAAGCAAAAGCCATTTATCAACAACACCCAGAAACGCCGCCGACTTCGCTGGGCCTGAGCTCATCTAAGATGGACTGATACAAAGTGGAAAGGTGTTATGTGGTCTGACGAGTCCACATTTCAAATTGTATTTGGAAACTGTAGACTGTTCTCCGGAACAAAGAGGAAAAGAACCATCCGGACGGTTCTAGGCGCAAAGTTGAAAAGCCAGCATCTGTGATGGTATGGGGGTGTATTAGTGCCCAAGGCATGGGTAACTTACACATCTGTGAAGGTACCATTAAGGCTAAAAAGGTACATACAGGTTTTGGAGCAACATATGTTGCCATCCAAGCAACGTCTTTTTCTTATTTCTGCAAGACAATGCCAAGCCACGCGTTACAACAACGTGGCTTCATAGTAAAAGAGTGCGGGTACTAGACTGGCCTGCCTGTAGTCCAGACCTGTCTCCCATTGAAAATGTGTATTGCAATATGAAGCCTAAAATAGCAGAAGGGAGACTGTTGAACAACTTAAGCTGTACATCAAACAAGAATGGGAAAGAATTCCACTTCAAAAATGTGTCTCCTCAGTTCCCAAACGTTTACTGAGTGTTGTTAAAAGGAAAGGCCATGTAACACAGTGGTAAAATGCCCCTCTGACAACTTTTTTTGCAATGTGTTGCTGCCATTCAATTCTAAGTTAATGATTATTTGCAAAAAAAAATTAAGTTCCTCAGTGGGAACATTAAATATCTTGTCTTTGCAGTCTATTCAATTGAATATAAATTGAAAAGGATTTGCAAATCATTGTATTCTGTTTTTATTTACCATTTACACTACGTGACAACTTCACTGGTTTCGGGATTTTTTACAAGTTATTATTTTATTGATATCCTTTTGTTTTAAATAATGTTTTTCCAAAAATGAATCAAGACGGTAAATTTAGACCAAATGCGATTGTCGTCCATTTTTGTCACCAACTCCTGGAAAAAATAAATACAAATTTGCTCCGAGATTATTATTTGTTCAATAATCCTGACAGCACACACACACACACACACACATATACTGTATATTTAAGATATCAATTATTAACACCTTCAATCTCTTCATCCTTGACTGCTGTGTGAGTTTCTTTTTTCATCTGGCAGGCTTTGTTTGTCCTCTCCCTGGCCTTTGGATGCTCCATGCTTTCTGAATGCCAATTTTTCAAGCATCCCACCGAGAGGGTGACCATGGCCGGTATCCTCTGACACTGTGTGTGTGTGTGTGTGTGTGTGTGTGTGTGTGTGTGTGTGTGTGTGTGTGTGTGTGTGTGTGTGTGTGTGTGTGTGTGTGTGTGTGTGTGTGTGTGTGTGTGTGTGTGTGTGTGTGTGTGTGTGTGTGTGTGTGTGTGTGTGTGAGTCATTTGGATTAGCAGACAATTGCACGACCTCATATACAGTCGCGATCAAAAGTTTACATACACCTTGTAAAGAACATAATGTCATGGCTGTCTTGAGTTTCCAATACTTTCTACAACTCTTATTTTTTTGTGATAGAGTGATTGGAGCACATACTTGTTGGTCATAAAAAACATTCATGAAGTTTGGTTCTTTTATGAATTTATTATGGGTCTACTTAAAATGTGACCACATCTGCTGGGTCAAAAGTATACATACAACAATGTTAATATTTGGTTACATGTCCCTTGGCAAGTTTTACTGCAATAAGGCGCTTTTTGTAGCCATCAGGCCCAGAGCATAATACTACCACCACCATACTTGACGGTAGGCGTGGTGTTTCTGGGATTAAAGGACTCACCTTTTCTCCTCAAAATAAATTGCTTGGTATTGTGGCCAAACAGCTAAATCTTTGTTTCATCTGACATCACATTGACAAAGATAAGACCTTCTGGAGGAAAATTCTGTGGTCAGATGAAACAAAAATTGAGCTGTTTGGCCACAATACCCAGCAATGTTTGGAGGAGAAAAGGCCTTTAATCCCAGGAACACCTGTCCTACCGTCAAGCATGGTGATGGTAGTATTATACTCTGGGCCTGTTTTGCTGCCAATGGAACTGGTGTTTTATATGGGACAATAAAAAAAGGAGGATTACCTCCAAATTCTTCAGGACAACCTAAAATCATCAGCCCGGAGGTTGGGTCTTGGGCGCAGTTGGGTGTTCCAACAGGACAATGTGTCACGATTTAACAAGCTGGCGGACCCAAAAGCCGACAAGAGAGGCAGATAAAAAGTCCAAAGGGTTTAATTCAGGCATACGAGGGAGGTGGGAAAGGCGCCGAGTCGAGGAACAAGCTACCAAGAGCAAAGGCACAAACAAAAGATCAACAAGATCGTCAAAATGCTGCGAGAACTGTCGAGAAGCGTTTCCACTTGGAGAGCTGGGAAACGATCTGGCATCGTCGTGTGAGGAGGCCAGGGCTTTTGTGGAGTGAAAGTGATTAGCCGATGGCAGGCAGGTGAGTGGGCTGATCAGCGCCAGGTGTGCCAGACTGGGAAGCCAGGAACCCAAACTCCGCCCACACATGACCACACCCAGACAGACACATGCATGGACTGTGACACAATGACCCCGAACACACGTCAAAAGTGGTAAAGGAATGGCTAAATCAGGCTAGAATTAAGGTTTTAGAATGGCCTTCCCAAAGTCCTGACTTAAATGTGTGGACAATGCTGAAGAAACAAGTCCATGTCAGAAAATGTCAATTTTGTCAAGAGTGGTCAAAAATTCAAGCAGAAACTTGCCAGAAGCTTGTGGATGGCTACAAAAAGCGATTATTGCAGTAAAACTTGCCAAGGGACATGTAACCAAATATTAACATTGCTGTATGTATACTTTTGACCCAGCAGATGTGGTCACATTTTAAGTAGACCCATAATAAATTAATGAAAGAACCAAACTTGATGAATGTTTTTTGTGACCAACAAGTATGTGCTCCAATCACTCTATCACAAAAAATAAGAGTTGTAGAAATTATTGGAAACTCAAGACAGCCATGACATCATGTTCTTTACAAGTGTATGTAAACTTTTGATCACGACTGTAGATACCCCTGAAAAGGTCTGAATTATATCACTGAAATCCATGCAGCATGCACTGAAATAAGAATATGATCACTAAGAAAAAAAAAAAGAAGTAATTGATCTGCATAAAACAGCAAAAATATTGTGAAAATTAGATAACACATCTGCCCACCTTGGGGAAATGTAGTACCACAGATTACAGAAGCTAGCTCTCTAATTAGCACTACAGGCTCAATAACTCCACAAGGACATTTTGGTGAATTCACTGAGGAATTTGTGAAACTGGAACAACGCAAAAAGAATGGGATTGTAAATAACACTAACACACACAATCCTAAACGTGTCAGCATATTAGCTAATGCTAACGAGACTAGCTTCATGTCACTAGCACGTACAAATATGCATGAAAACCCCTCCAACAGACATCACACATTGGAGGGTTTAGTAAGTATGAATAGTTTTGGTTATATTGTAAAACGAACAAACTTTGCTTAGAGTGATGAATGAAGAATCCATACGAGTAGAAATGCTATGGACGACTAGAAGACGGAACTGGACCTGTACTTCTGGTTCAAAGCACTAAACGGAAGGAAATACTGTAGACGTTCACCCGGCAGCACCTACAGTGAGCGAACTCGTCCAAAAGGTGGCACCGTAACACAAACAACAGTGTCTCCGATTGTGTTTAATGAAAACAATTTGTCGAACACACAATGTTATGGCCGTTAGCGAAGAAAATTACATAAAAATCATAGGGAAAAAGTATCGTCTTATACTCTGGAATTTAGGTAACTTTAGAGGTTGTGTTACAGTTAGGGTTGAGAGATTAAAAAGGTTTGTTTTGGGGTATTTTTCAAAGCACCATTCTGCAAATGATCCCCCAGGCCGCATTTTGAACACCACTGGTTTACCTATTGCACCGTATAGGCACAGTTTTGTCAAACGACTGAAGAGTCACTCTAAGCCAGGGGTCACCAACGCGGCGCCCGCGGGCACCAGGTCGCCCGTAAGGACCAGATGAGTCGCCCGCTGGCCTGTTCTAAAAATAGCTCAAATAGCAGCACTCTCGTCAGCTGATGCGCGGGCGCGTAACTGCGGCTGCTTGGCAACCAGCCAAACCCCACTTAATAAAATTATATTTTATTTTAGAGCATATCCACATCCCTATTCACCTAGGCAACCCCAGGAAATGTATATAATTCGGCATTATCAGTTTACGTTCACGCGCAGGTATAACACGGCGCGCTCCCGTCTCGTCTGCTGGTGCGCGAGCCCGGTAATTAGACAGCTGTGTCCAATCAAGGAGTACAAAAGACGCCAGCGCAGAGTGCAGAAAGCTTTGGTTCATTACAGATAACACAGAGTTGTGCCAAAAGTGTACTATAACCAAAAGCTGAACGGACAGCCGGTAAGATTGGACTTTATTTCTCTTTGTGGGTGTGGCGCACCTGTTGCGCTGGTGAGATGGGGGGTGTGTGCATGTAGCGTGCTTAGTCTGGAGGCTAAATACACACAGTGTTTTGTGTAACTGTTGTTTAGTAAGGAAGTGTTGATATTCTTTGTTTAGTTTGATAAATGTTGGAGCAGTTTGCTTCATCAGGAGGGTGAAGTCGCTCAACTTAAAGGCCTACTGAAACCCACTACTACCAACCACGCAGTCTGATAGTTTATATATCAATGATGAAATCTTAACATTGCAACACATGCCAATACGGCTTATAAAGTGCAATTTTAAAATTCCCGCCACACTTCCGGTTGAAAAACTCCTTTGGATATGATTTATGCGCGTGACGTCACAAAAGCAACGGAAGTGGTTGGACCCCATCGGACCCGATAGAAAAGCCTCTTGTTTTCTTCGACAAAATTCCACAGTATTCTGGGCATCTGTGTTGGTGAATCTTTTGCAATTTGTTTAATGAACAATGGAGACTGCAAAGAAGAACGTTGTAGGTGGGATCGATCGGTGTCTTAGCGGCTAAGTACAATACTGTAATATCTGTGATATTTGCATTAGTGTACTGTGTCTTTAAGGGTTTGGGGAACGCACATGCGCGAGTGAGTTGGCGGAGAACTTGAGTGTGTGTGAGCGTGAGTTTTGGCTAACAGCAGCTCGTGTATGTGTGTGCGTTACTTTTTGAACTACAACCAGTTACCGCTTGTTAATAAAGCGATTGAGCAGCGCATCCTCGTCTGTGTGACTCCTTCTCCACTGCGGGGCATTACAATACTTACAGCAACACAACAAGGACTACTTACCCTGACGCCTAGCCGATGCTTGCCGCCAAACCCACGGATTAAGTCCTTCGTCGCGCCGTTGATCGCTGGAATGCAGGTGAGCACGGCTGTTGATGGGAAGATGAGGGCTGGCTGGCGTAGGTGGAGCGCTAATGTTTGATCATAGTTCTGTGAGGTCCGGTTGCTAAGTTGCTAAATTAGCCTTAGCGTCGTTAGCAACAGCATAGTTAAGCCTTACCAGGCTGAGAATTTGTAACCGTGTAGTTACATGTACATGGTTTAATATTATTGTTGGTCTTCTGTCTATCTTTCCAGTCAGGGGTTTATTTATTTTGTTTCTATCCTCATTTGAGAACGACGCTAGCACGTTAGCTCAGTAGCTAAGTGTCACCGATGTATTGTCTTGGAGATAAAAGTCACTTTAAATGTTCTTTTCGCGTGCTCGACTATCATTTTCAAGAGGATATAGTATCCGAGGTGGTTTAAAATACAAATCCGTGATCCACAATAGAAAAAGGAGAGAGTACATAGTTCTGTGAGGTCCGGTTGCTAAGTTGCTAAATTAGCCTTAGCGTCGTTAGCAACAGCATAGTTAAGCCTTACCAGGCTGAGAATTTTTAACCGTGTAGTTACATGTACATGGTTTAATATTATTGTTGGTCTTCTGTCTATCCTTCCAGTCAGGGGTTTATTTATTTTGTTTCTATCTTCATTTGAGAACGATGCTAGCACGTTAGCTCAGTAGTATTGTCAATGTATTGTCTTGGAGATAAAAGTCACTTTAAATGTCCATTTCGCGTGCTCGACTCTCATTTTCAAGAGGATATAGTATCCGAGGTGGTTTAAAATACAAATCCGTGATCCACAATAGAAAAAGGAGTGTGGAATCCAATGAGCCAGCTTGTACCTAAGTTACGGTCAGAGCGAAAAAAGATACGTCCATCACTGCCTCTCAAGTCCTTCACTGTAACGTTCCTCATCTACGAACCTTTATCCTCGCTCAAATTAATGGGGTAATCGTCACTTTCTCGGTCCGAATCTCTCTCGCTCCATTGTAAACAATGGGGAATTGTGAGGAATACTAGCTCCTGTGACGTCACGCTACTTCCGGTACAGGCAAGGCTTTTTTTTATCAGCGAGCAAAAGTTGCAAACTTTATCGGCGATTTTCTCTACTAAATCCTTTCAGCAAAAATATGGCAATATCGCGAAATGATCAAGTATGACACAGAATGGATCTGCTATTCCCGTTTAAATAAAAAAATATCATTTCAGTAGGCCTTAACGTAAATGACCGCCATAACCACAACACCAGGGGGTGCTCCACTAACCACGTTAAACCCAGATTCCGAACTAACAAAGGTCTTAACTCATTCTCTTTCTATGCCACATCAATGTGGAATGCGCTCCCAACAGGTATAAAAGAAAGGGCATCTCTATCCTCCTTCAAAACCGCTATAAAAGTTCACCTCCAGGCAGCTACAACCCTAAACTAACACCCTCCCCGGATTGCTAATAATCAAATGTAAACAATCAAATGCAGATTCTTTTTCTTATGCCTTCTGATCTCTCTCTCTCTCTCTCTCTCTATGTCCACTACTTGATGTCCATATCCCCCCCCCCCACCCCCCCTCCACACTCCTGATTGTAAATAATGTAAATAATTCAATGTGATTATCTTGTGTGATGACTGTATTATGATGATAGTATATATGATAGTATATATCTGTATCATGAATCAATTTAAGTGGACCCCGACTTAAACAAGTTGAAAAACTTATTCGGGTGTTACCATTTAGTGGTCAATTGTACGGAATATGTACTTCACTGTGCAACCTACTAATAAAAGTCTCAATCAATCAATCAATCTTTAAAGTGTTGGATTTAACTGTGTTGGATCATTGGCTGCTAGTGAGGGCATGGAAAAGGGGTATTTTTTCTACCAGCAGACAGCGTTTAAGATTGAGTGTTTCACTGCTAAATTAATAATATATTTATATTGGATATGGATTTTAAATATGTATCTAAAATAGGTGGTTAATTGGTTAGGTATTTATGTATTTGCATATTGGGTTTTCTGCTGCATTTATCTATTGTGTTTCTGGTGTTAAATGTATTGTATATGTATCTTGATGCATTTATGTTGAGACAATGTATTTAAAATCTGAATTAACTTAAAGGGAAAATATTAATCCATTTTCTTGCACTTGTTTAATTGTTAATTGTTTGATAGCCTGATTAATAATTGTAAATTATGGGATTGATAATTGATTGATTTTTTTACAGCATGTTAATCTTGTGGTGTTTTGTCCTTAAAAGTTTTTCACCGACTAAAGAAGCTAAAGGCTACTAAAGACAGCTAATGACAGCTAAAGAAACTAAAGTCTACTAACACTGCTAAAGACTGCTAAAAAGACTAAAGAAGAAAAAAGAAGCTGTTTCTTCGTTGGAAAAACTTGCAAACTAAAGGAAAATAAAAGGAAAAAAGTAACTACGGTCTGGTCTTTTGAGTGAAATCCAGAAGCCACATTCAGCATTGGTACATCCCTTCAAGTGTGGGATAAGCAAAGTGAAAAAAGCAAAACACTTGACAAGCACTTACCAGTGAGCTGCCTCTATTTTTTAAATGTTATTTATTTACTAGCAAGCTGGTCTCGCTTTGCTCGACATTTTTAATTCTAAGAGAGACAAAACTCAAAAAAAAATTTAAAATCCAAGAAAATATTTTAAAGACTTAATGGTCTTCACTAACTGACAAAGAAACAGATAACAGATTTGGTGTCCAGTTCAAAGTGTGACATGATTTATTTAAAAATTTGAGAGTTGACTTTTGTATTTTACATGAGTTATTATTTGTACAAACATGGTGCAAAGTAATTCATGATTTGTTCAAAAATGTTAGTGGCCAGCAAGTTAAAATGGGATATTGTGATTTCACAAGACTGTCTTAAAAGTGATCATTTGAAAATGTTCAATTTGAAAAATGTGCACTTAGAGAAAATATAAAAATAAAGTGTTGCATATTGATATTTATCTGTTTCTATATACTGTATATTTATTGTGAGAAATCATTAAGATGATGAGTGTTTCCACAAAGATAAATATCATTAATTATTAATAATAACATAGAATTAAAGGTACATTGAGCAAATTGGCTATTTCTGGCCATTGATTTAAGTGTGTATCAAACTGGTAGCCCTTCGCATTAATCAGTACCCAAGAAGTAGCTCTTGGTTTCGAAAAGGTTGGTGACCCCTGTGTGTCTTCGTAGCACTTTTAGAAGTTATAAGGGTTGAGTAGCAACTCTGTCGAGGAGCACACTTCCCGGGCTTGTGGTAGCGGATCTCTGCTGTCACTTGCGTGCCAAATAATTCGCCTTTCGTGATCGCTTGGAAAATACGTTGAATTGTTGTACAGTATTTGGTACTGACGATACTGAAAAAAGCTGGTATCAATGTAATTGTTCATGTTGGTATCGAAGTGTTGACACTTTTGACAACCTAAGTTGGCGATACACAGACTTATTTTCCGACTGCACACAAATATTTTACCTCAACTGTCTGTAATCCCTCATGGTTTCCTGTCTCACGTCACATGGTTTCCTGTTTCACACAACACTTCCTGTTTGGAGTTCGCACACGTCTGGCTGGCTGTTTTCGACGTGGGGCTTGTCGAGTTTGGCGATCGCCTTGTGCAAAGCCAGCACATCTTTTTGTACTTTTTTGTGCTTTTTTGGCTTCGCTATGTCACCTGTGCCGTGACACTTTGCAGCTTGTGTCGATCGGTGCTGCGGACTAGCACACCGAAGCCGGCTAGCATTATTAGCCTGAGATACGGAGGTGGGATTTTTTCTTCTGTTGCTGGATGCGTCGGCAGATAGACCATCGTAATGCCCGCACCGAGGAAAAGCCCGACATAGGAGGAGTTCGAAGAGATGAGGCTCACACTCCACTCCCTATGCGGCGATATGACTGCGGTAAGAGACCACCAGGAGCAGCTTTTGGGCCTGCTGGAGGAGGTAAAACAACTACGCCTCCAGAACGTGGAAAAAGACCGGCGCATTGTGGACCTGGAGCGGCGAGTGGATGAGCTGGAGCAATACTCCCGCATGAATGATGTGGTCATCACCGGGATCAAGATCAAGCTGCGCTCCTACGCGCGTGCGGTCGCCGCGGACAGCGGGGAGCCCAGCATGCAAGAGATACAGTCGGTGGAGCAGCAGGTGGTTTCCTATCTCCAGAGCAGGGGAATAGAGATGGACCTAGAGCACATCGAGGCTTGTCACCCACTGCCCATGAGGAACCAGAGACCACCAGCTGTCATCATGAGATTCGCAAACAGAAAAAAGAAAATCGCACTATTAAGGCAAGGATGCAAACTCAAAGGTACAGATATTTTCATAAATTAACATTTGACCAGGAAAAATGCTGACATCGCAGGGATCGCACGACAACTTAAAGGCCTACTGAAATGAATTTTTTTTATTTAAACGGGGATAGCAGATCTATTCTATGTGTCATACTTGATCATTTCGCGATATTGCCATATTTTTGCTGCAAGGATTTAGTATAGAACAACGACGATAAAGATTGCAACTTTTGGTATCTGATAAAAAAAAGGCTTGCACCTACCGGAAGTAGCGTGACGTTGTCAGTTGAACATATACGCAAAGTTCCCTATTGTTTACAATGATGGCCGCATGAAGTGAGAGAGATTCGGACCGAGAAAGCGACAATTTCCCCATTAATTTGAGCGAGGATGAAAGATTTGTGGATGAGTAAAGTGCAAGTGAAGGACTAGTGGGGAGTTGAAGCTATTCAGATAGGGAAGATGCTGTGAGAGCCGGGGGTGACCTGATAATCAGCTGGGAATGACTACAACAGTAAATAAACACAAGACATATATATACTCTATTAGCCACAACACAACCAGGCTTATATTTAATATGCCACAAATTAATCCTGCATAAAAACACTTGCGTGTTTGTTATGCTAGCTCCTATGCTAGCTCCTAGCTCCATAGAACACGCCAATACAATTCAAACACCTGATCAACACACACAATCACTCAGCCCAAAAGACCGTTCACGTAACCCAAGGTTCATAAAGCTTATATATTTTTAAAAAGTTACGTACATACGCAAAAAAAAGTTGCGCACATACGGTCAAGCGATCAAATGTTTAGAAGCCAAAGCTGCATACTCACAGTAGCACGTCTGCGTCTTTGTCATCCAAATCAAAGTAATCCTGGTAAGAGTTTGTGTTGTCCCAGTTCTCTACAGGCGTCTGTGTATCGAAGTCAAAAGTCCTCCTGGTTAGAGTCTCTGTTATCCGAGTTCTTCCATCTTGACTGCATCTTTCGGAAATGTAAACAAAGAAGCGCCGGCTGTGTACTGTTGTTGCTGACTACGTTCGAAAAATACGTCCATTTCGCACCGACAACTTTCTTCTTTGCTTGCTCAGCTTCCTTCTCCATAATGCAATGAACATGATTGCAACAGATTCACGAACACAGATGTCCAGAATACTGTGGAATTATGAAATGAAAACAGAGCTTTTTCGTATTGGCTTCAATGTGGAAGGCATACCCGTGTTCGCCGGTCTACGTCACGTGCTTACGTCATCCTCAGAGGCGTTTCGAACCGGAAGTTTAGCGGCAAATTTAAAATGTCACTTTATAAGTTAACCCGGCCGTATTGGCATGTGTTATAATGTTAAGATTTCATCATTGATATATAAACTATCAGACTGCGTGGTCGGTAGTAGTGGGTTTCAGTAGGCCTTTAAAAGGCAAAGCAAGATTCAACAAACCTGGGTAACGAACTGTAAGATCTTCATTAAATGAAATGGGACGCCGGAGGAAGCAAAAGTCTTGGTGATAAGGAACATAGAAGATCTTGACAAGTATTGACATTAATGCAGTATCAATGTAGCTTTGTGACCTTTACATCATCTAAATGCTACCCACACCAAGAACACAGACCACACCAAGTATTGATATGGACATGTTACAGAAGATCCTACAACACCAACAAAAAGAACTGGACATGTGTGAGTATCAAGAGCACGCCACAATAGAGACTGATATGGAGATCGACCCTGATAATAATTTTTTCTCTGCTATTGTAAAAAACTGTAATTATTTTACCTGTGAACAATATGAAAACAGTGTAAAATCAGAAGATAGTCTGTCAATAATACATTTCAATAGTCGAAGCATGTACACTAACTTTGAGGCTATCAAGGATTACTTGAAAGAATTTAGTCATCCATTTACCATTATTGCAATTACTGAAACCTGGTTCAACAATGATAAAGGTATTGAATTTAGTCTGAATGGCTATGAATTAAGATACATAAACAGAATAAATAAAATAGGAGGAGGGGTCGCATTCATAAATCTGTTACATTTTAAAGTTTTAACAAACATGACCATAGCAATCAATGGATTATTTGAATGTTTAACAGTGGAAATCCTAAATGACAAAAAGACACATATCTTCATGAGTTGTATATATCAGGCACCTGGTTCAAGCATAGAAACTTTCAATGAGTGGATGGGTAAACTATTTTCCTCTGTGAACCATACATTCATCTTTTTCTGTGGTGATTTTAACATTGATTTGTTAAACTCAACCAA
Organism: Entelurus aequoreus; assembly: GCF_033978785.1. Classification (NCBI taxonomy): domain Eukaryota; kingdom Metazoa; phylum Chordata; class Actinopteri; order Syngnathiformes; family Syngnathidae; genus Entelurus; species Entelurus aequoreus. Next base: position 38,290,236 of record NC_084746.1, on the reverse strand, counting down.
ACAAAAACATGTTGATGACTTAATTGACACAATGTACAGCTTGTCTCTATATCCAACCATAACCAAACCAAGCAGAATAACAACACATAGTGCCACAATCATTGACAACATTTTTACTAACATTATGGGAAATCAAGTCACCAGTGGCCTATTTATATGTGATATCACTGACCATTTACCTGTTTTTACTTTATATGACTGTCATCTCAAGAAAACCAAAGACACTATGGCAAAAATCTCTAAACGAATAACAACTAAAGTAAACAATCTGTGCCCTAAACAATAGTTTAGCAGTTGAGGATTGGACTTCAGTATACAGAGAACCAAATGTGGACAGTGCTTATTGTAATTTTTTAGACATCTTTACTTCCCTGCATAATAAACATTGCCCCATGAAAGAATATTTTATAAAAGTAAGAAATAAAAATAGCCCTTGGATCACAAAAGGGATAATTAATGCCTTTAAAAAGAAAAACAATCTCTACAAACGTTTCATCAAAATAAAAACAAAAGAAGTTGAACAACGATACAAGAAGTACAAAAATGAATTAACTGATATTATAAGAACAAGCAAACGGTTATATTATTAAAAAAAAACTATATGAAAACAAAAACAATATAAAAGGAACTTGGGATGTTTTGAATAGTCTAATCAAACAAGGATATTCAAACACGCTTTCACCAATTACAGACCAGTCTCTCTTTTGCCTCAGTTCTCAAAAATCTTAGAGAAACTATTTAACTCTCGACTTGAATCTTTTCTTGAGAAGCATCATATAATCAATGACGGTCAGTATGGCTTTAGGTCCAAACGAACAACCTCAATGGCGATAACTGCAGCCATTGAAGAAATTACTAATGCACTGGAGCATAAAAGATATGCAGTTGGTATTTTTATTGATCTAAAGAAAGCCTTTGATACCATTAATCATTCAATTCTACTAGATAAAATGGGGAGATATGGAATTAGGGGGCTGGCTGGTGACTGGTTAAAAAGTTATTTAACAGGGAGGGTACCGTTTGTTAAAATGGGTCAATTTTTATCTGATACTCATTGATTGATTGATACACGCATTGTTTGTGGTGTCCCCCAAGGGTCCGTGTTGGGGCCAAAACTGTTTAATGTATATATTAATGATATGTTTAATACATACAAAGTACTGAAATGTATACTATTTGCAGACAACACAAATATATTCTACAGTAGTGATGACTATAATGAGCTCATAAATACAGTAAACACAGAACTAAACATAGTAAAAAAAATGGATGGACACAAATAAATTATCTTTGAATATAAATAAAACTAAGATAGTGATGTTTGGAAATCACAACATAACGTCTGAACAGAAAATAAGTATTGATGGTACCCAAATTGAAATCGTAAATGAGAATAAATTTTTGGGAGTAATAATTGATAGTAAACTATCATGGAAACCTCATGTCAGACACATTAAAACAAAAATCTCCAAAAGCCTCTCAATTATAAACAAAGCAAAACTATACCTCAATGAAAATGCACTCCGCACTCTATACTGCACCTTGGTACTCCCATACCTTACATACTGTGTTGAAGTATGGGGGAATACTTACCACAACACAATTCATCCTCTGATCATACTACAGAAAAGAGCAGTGCGGATCATTCACAACGTTGGTTATTTAGAACATACTCATAATCTGTTTATGCAATCAAAGTTGCTCAAATTTGATGACCTTGTTAAATATAATACATTAATAATCTTATATAAAGCATTTAACAAATTATTGCCACCTAATCTACAACGTTTTTTTATAAGACGAGTGCAGGCTCATAACTTGAGAGGCTTTGGATATTTCTTATTGCCGAGAGCTCAAACCACTCGTAAACGTTTTTGTGTGTCTGTATGCGGAGTAAAACTATGGAACAAACTGGACTTACAACACAAGCAATGCCAAACTATTAATTGATTTAAACTACTATACAAACATGGGGTCTGGTTCAAATATAGAGATGAGAGTCTTTAATTTGACCTGCTGCTGTACTTTGTCTCAAAGTGTTAACATGTGCTCAATGTTTCCTTACCATTATTGCTATGTTGTCTATTACCATTATTGCTATGTTGTCTATTACCATTGTTGGTATATTCATTATTCCTACATTGTTGATACAAATTATTGTTACAGTGTAATAATTATTGTTACCTGTGGTAATGCCACTATGATACAACATCTGTATTATAATCCTTGAACAAAGTAAGAGTGAAACTCATGTGAATAATCACTGAATGGAGAACTGGGGGTGGGATTAAATAAGTTATCTTCTTCCCACTCCCTTTCAGGCAAAACTGGACAATCATGCATTACATACTATACATTACCTTTTGCACTATATCAATTTATATTATTATGTGTTGTCAACTTTGTACTTTTTTATGTCATTGCCTGAAATAAATAAATAAAAGAAAAAAAAAGAAAAATGAATGACAGACTCCTGCAACTGTCATATATCTCGTATCCTCTTCTTCTTTACTTTTTAATTTGGTTACAGAATTCTCCAAAGAGTCCCCGTCTAAACTGCTTGAAGAATAATCAATAACAGGTAAGGACTATGTATTACATTTCAACGCCTTTTGAATTCAAAAGCACAATTTTCCGCAGTCCTCTGACAAAAACAAAGAAGACAAACCGAGACGGTTTTGTTCCTCAAAGGCAGTGGCAGGCCGTGCGTTTCCCACCTAGGCCTTCAGTGATGTCCCACTCCAATGATTACCTCTCAAAATACCATCATTGATGTCACCACATGACCATTGCTGGAGAAATACTATACAGAAACACATTTACAGTGTACAAAATTGATTATTTTCTGGTGCATTTAAAAATCAATAAACTATTGATTAAGCAATTAAAAACATATTTTATGTGGTACTGTCAAAATTAAAATTGAAAAAAATATACTAACCGTTAAAAAATAAAGAAATTAAATATTTGAACTCAATTTGTAGCACCCATTCGATGCCGTATAAGCCAATGGTACGGCTCGTAGATGCTTGATTCGAGTGGAAGTGGCGGGTATTTCTCCATTTCATCGCCGAGACATCTGAGCTAGCTTCCGGGGTTGGCCGACATTTAAATGTGTGACAATCATGGCTACTTTAACTTTAACTTTAAATATCCTTCTTGAAAATGGCCTTGCAAATATATATATATCTGCCACCTAATCAACTGTCCTTGTTGTGGGTTAAAGAAGTGAGTATTGGTGATTTCTCTGCTAGCCCGGTATGGCTACGGTGCAACACTTCCTGCTTCAGTAAATTGCAACTTGTGATTGGATACTCACTATGGAATGACAAGTGAGTATCCAATCACAGTCACCTATTCAGTGGCCTTGTGGTTAGAGTGTCCGCCCTAAGATCGGTAGGTTGTGAGTTCAAACCCCGGCCGAGTCATACCAAAGACTATACAAATGGGACCCATTACCTCCCTGCTTGTGCTTGGCACTCAGCATAGAGGGTTGGAATTGGGGGTTGAATTCCCGGGCGCGGCCACCGCTGCTGCCCACTGCTCCCCTCACCTCCCTGGGGTTACTCAAGGGGATGGGTCAAATGCAGAGGACACATTTCACCACACCTAGTGTGTGTGTGACAGTCATTGGTACTTCAACTTTAACTTTAACAGTCTCATTAACATCAGGATACCTGGATAGACTACTGTCAACAACTTGAGATCTGATTGGCTATCGCAACTGTCTATCAACTGTATGGGTTCTCAAATTCCTCCGCTAACGGTCCCGGGTGTGGCTCTGCTGATCTGCATAGCACCACCACGGCTCAAACCAGTGAGTATCCAATCTTAGGACGCGTAAATGTCATGTTCAACGTGAGGCCAGCTAGAAGGCCTTACTGACAAAAACTGGTGATCTGATTGGATATGGCAATTATCTATCAACTGTATGTGCCCGTTCACTTACAGTGCACAGACATTGTTTATTTTGAAGGCAGATTTGGTACAACATGGCAGCATAAGCTAGCTGAATTCTGATTGGATACAAACTGTAACCTAAAAACAACAGCACTGGAAGGAGCATAATATGACATGAAGAGAATATGAATACTTTTAGATATTTAGGGAAAGTCAATTAGAAATGACTTTTATCTTTAATTATGATCATGATTTCTGGTTATGTTAGGCCAGAAGAGAAGGCCTTGCTGGCCCTGACGGACCACCACTGCTCAAAGGTGAACAGCAATGAGGTAGAAACAAAAGTGTAATACGTAACATATGTGACTGTGACTCACTTTCTCATTAAAACATCACATACTCCCCAGCAGGTAATAATGCATTTATCCATTTAGGTAAATCCTCAGCCAGCCAGGAAGTTGTCACAAATCCCTTTCCTTGCATATTTGAGTTAAGCTGTTGCAATTTCAATATCAGAAACATCAGTTTACTGAATGTTTTTGGCAAGTATTATTTCCACTGAGTCAAGGAATAGTAATGGCTTTGGTACCAATGTGATCATAATCCACTGGAAGGTCAACTTTTGATGTTTTTCTCCATTTAATTTGTCATATATATACAAAGCCTCCTGCGGCACGTTTATCTTTTCTTCTACAGTTGAAGGTACCAGTTTGCTTTCATTACTCCATACAGATGCTCCACTTCCATCTGTCTTGCCAGTCAACAAACGGCATGGCCAGAAGCTAATCTTATCGTTACATGTTTGTTGTGCCATTGCCATTACCTCATAGCCTTCAGAGGACATCTAAGTAACACCATGTTTTCAGACTAAAAAAGTATATTAGGCCGAAATCTTCATTCCAAAATTATTATTTTTTACCTGACACTGCAAAAATATCAAATGCATGCTATCAAATTGAATCAAAAAACGTTTTGTTCTTAGTTAGCAGAGCGCTTAGGGCCATCGGAAGTGTCTGACGATATTCTGATTAGCAGAACGTCCCCAATACTGGGAGGAGCAGATAAAAATATAAACATTTAGCACTCGCGATGTGATTTATCAAGACTAAAACTGTTCTGCGGCTGCTGTTTTGCGTCTATATTTAGCACGTTTTAAATGTGCGTGCAAACTGGCACAGTCATGCACTGTGAGAAAGGTTGACGTCACGCTGCAAAGACAGAAGATGGAGAGAGAACATTCCGTCTGTGTGCGTGTCAACATATTTATGATTCTATAACTGCTACATGCCTAATTAAAACAAATTCAAATGATTTGTTTTGGTGTCTGCTGGGTTAATTTTTGCTTTACAGTGGGAGATATATCATGATGATATATCTGCTATATGAAAAACATGTCTTGCTATATGCATTTTCTTGCCAAAAGATGGTTCTGTTGTCTAGATCAGTGGTTCTCAAATGGGGGTACGCGTACCCCTGGGGGTACTTGAAGGTATGCCAAGGGGTACGTAAGATTTTTTTTAAATGTCTGTCGAAAAGAACTGTGAAAAGAAATGCAACAATGCAATATTCAGTGTTGACAGCTAGATTTTTTGTGGACATGTTCCATAAATATTGATGTTAAAGGCCTACTGAAATGAATTTTTTTTATTTAAACGGGGATAGCAGATCTATTCTATGTGTCATACTTGATCATTTCGCGATATTGCCATATTTTTGCTGAAAGGATTTAGTATAGAACAACGACGATAAAGATTGCAACTTTTGGTATCTGATAAAAAAAAGGCTTGCACGTACCGGAAGTAGCGTGACGTAGTCAGTTGAACATATACGCAAAGTTCCCTATTGTTTACAATGATGGCCGCATGAAGTGAGAGAGATTCGGACCGAGAAAGCGACAATTTCCCCATTAATTTGAGCGAGGATGAAAGATTTGTGGATGAGTAAAGTGCAAGTGAAGGACTAGTGGGGAGTTGAAGCTATTCAGATAGGGAAGATGCTGTGAGAGCCGGGGGTGACCTGATATTCAGCTGGGAATGACTACAACAGTAAATAAACACAAGACATATATATACTCTATTAGCCACAACACAACCAGGCTTATATTTAATATGCCACAAATTAATCCTGCATAAAAACACCTGCGTGTTTGTTATGCTAGCTCCTAGCTCCTCTGCTAGCTCCTAGCTCCATAGAACACGCCAATACAATTCAAACACCTGATCAACACACACAATCACTCAGCCCAAAAGACCGTTCACCTAACCCAAAGTTCATAAAGCTTATATATTTTTAAAAAGTTACGTACGTGACGCGCACGTACGGTCAAGTTATCGAATGTTTAGCAGCCAAGGCTGCATACTCACGGTACCTGATATTCAGCTGGGAATGACTACAACAGTAAATAAACACAAGACATATATATACTCTATTAGCCACAACACAACCAGGCTTATATTTAATATGCCACAAATTAATCCTGCATAATAACACCTGCGTGTTTGTTATGCTAGCTCCTAGCTCCTCTGCTAGCTCCTAGCTCCATAGAACACGCCAATACAATTCAAACACCTGATCAACACACACAATCACTCAGCCCAAAAGACCGTTCACCTAACCCAAAGTTCATAAAGCTTATATATTTTTAAAAAGTTACGTACGTGACGCGCACGTACGGTACGGTACGTGTTATGCTAGCTCCTAGCTCCTCTGCTAGCTCCTAGCTCCATAGAACACGCCAATACAATTCAAACACATGATCAACACACACAATCACTCAGCCCAAAAGACCGTTCACCTAACCCAAGGTTCATAAAGCTTATATATTTTAAAAAAGTTACGTACATACGCAAAAAAAAGCCAAAGCTGCATACTCACAGTAGCACGTCTGCGTCTTTGTCATCCAAATCAAAGTAATCCTGGTAAGAGTCTGTGTTGTCCCAGTTCTCTACAGGCGTCTGTGTATCCAAATCAAAAGTCCTCCTGGTTAGAGTCTCTGTTATCCGAGTTCTTCCATCTTGACTGCATCTTTCGGGAATGTAAACAAAGAAGCGCCGGCTGTGTACTGTTGTGGCTGACTACGTTCGAAAAATACGTCCATTTCGCACCGACAACTTTCTTCTTTGCTTGCTCGGCTTCCTTCTCAATAATGCAATGAACATGATTGAAACAGATTCACGAACACAGATGTCCAGAATACTGTGGAATTATGAAATGAAAACAGAGCTTTTTCGTATCGGCTTCAATGTGGAAGGCATACCCGTGTTCGCCGGGCTACGTCACACGCATACGTCATCCTCAGAGGCGTTTCGAACCGGAAGTTTAGCGGCAAATTTAAAATGTCACTTTATAAGTTAACCCGGCCGTATTGGCATGTGTTATAATGTTAAGATTTCATCATTGATATATAAACTATCAGACTGCGTGGTCGGTAGTAGTGGGTTTCAGTAGGCCTTTAAAGATTTCTTTTTTTGTGAAGAAATGTTTAGAATTAAGTTCATGAATCCAGACGGATCTCTATTACAATCCCCAAAGAGGGCACTTTAAGTTGATGATTACTTCTGTGTGTAGAAATCTTTATTTATAATTGAATCACTTGTTTAATTTTCAACACGTTTTTAGTTATTTTTAAATTTTTTTTCCAAATAGTTCAAGAAAGACCACAACAAATGAGCAATATTTTGCACAGTTACACAGTTTAATAAATCAGAAACTGATGACATAGTGCTGTCTTTTTTTCAAACAAAAATGCTTTGCTCTGATTAGGGGCTACTTGAATTAAAAAAATGTTCACAGTGGGTACATCACTGATCTAGATGGCGCTGCAATATAGCCTAGAAAAGGTAATACATATTATATTTGTGTTCTGCATGTCAACAACATGACAAAAACGCCATAGGTTGGAAATAAGTGTCTCCATGGTGGTCGGTATACACGCAAAAAAACTAATTTAAATGGGGCTGCACCACTTTTGCATTTCTTATTATCTTAGAACAGTGTTTCTTAACCTTGTTGGAGGTACCGAACCCCACCAGTTGCATATTCGCATTCACCGAGCCCTTCTTTAGTGAAAAATAAAATGTTGTTTTTTTTCAAATTCAAGACAAAGTTATATGTTTTTGGTAACACTTTAGTATGGGGAACATATTGTAAGTAACAAAGACTTAATTTAGAGTTTTTTGGACACTAGGGGAAGACTTATTTTAGAGTTATTTGGTTAGGGTTAGAGGGCTAGGGCCAGGGTTAGAGGGTTAGGGTTATAATAAGGCCGTGCCGAATAAGGCATTAATAAGGACTTAATAATGACTAGTTAAGAGCCAATATGTTAGTAATTTGCATGTTATTAAGCAACTAATCAATTGTGAATATGTTCCCCATACTAAAGTGTTACCATGTTTTTTTTACTGGTGCACAAAATGATCCTTGTTCAAACAACAAAACCAACACAGTGCATAAACTCACAACAAACGACACACCTGCAAATCAGTGTGACTTCTGCTGTTGCTGTATCCGTAATATGCTGATAGGGAGAAGTTTTTATTTACACGATGAGTCAGGTGTGTTTTGACCTCTGCCGAACCCCTGACCCCGACTCACCGAACCCCTAGGGTTCGATCGAACCCAGGTTAAGAACCGCTGTCTTAGAAAGTCACCCACAACGCCCCCACTAATGGTACAAACTTGTGTTGTCTCTATACCAATATTTTGGTACCGGTACTAAAATGTATTTCAATACTTTTCGATACTTTTTGATACGTTTCTAAATAAAGGGGACCACAAAAAAATTTCATTATTGTCTTTATTTTAACAAAAAATCTTAGGGTACATTAAACATGTTTATTATTGCAATTTAGTCCTTAAATAAAATAGTGAACATACTAGACAACTTGTCTTTAGTAGTAAGTAAACAAACAAAGGCTCCTAATTAATTTGCTGACGTATGCAGTAACATATTGTGTCATTTATCATTCTATTATTTTGTCAACATTATGAGGGAAAAACTGTAAAAATAGATTATTAATCTACTTGCTCATTTACTGTTAATATCTGCTTATTTTCTGTTTTAACATGTTCTATCTACACTTCTGTTAAAATGTAGTAATCACTTATTCTTCTGTTGTTTGATACTTTTGTTTTGGATGATACCACAAATGAAGGTATCGATCCTATACCAAGTAGTTACAGGTTCATACATTGGTCATATTCAAAGTCCTCATGTGTCCAGGGACATATTTCCTGAGTTTATAAACATTATATGAATTTTGTGACGATAAAAAATGTCAATATAATCATAGTTGTATCGACTAGATACGCTCTTGTACTTGGTATCATTACAGTGGATGTCAGGTGTAGATCCACCCATGGCATTTTTTTACATTCAGGCGTGCTAGTTTTTGTTAGCGGTGACACCGGTGAGCTATTGTATCCTCCTACGGTGTGTAGTAAAGCATGTATAGCTATTCCTCGTCCTGCAGTGATAATGGTACATGTAAGAAATGTACTTTATTTGTCGCCATGGAGGCAAGTATTAGTAATTTAGAAGTAACTAAAACACTGCCGATTACGGATGGACATTAATCGCTAGCTAGCTAGCCAAGTACCTCTTACTGATGGTGTTTCAGTGTTATAACTTCACCTTTATCTTTAGTTTTTAGACCAAAATGCGTCCATTCTCCCTTTTCTGTCTACACACTGTGTCTGCTTGTAAGTACTCTGTGTGCGCGCTGCCGAACATGATCCTCTGCTTGTAAAACCTGCAATGTCATGACGTCATGCATGTAAAAAAAATAATATGGCGAACCGGTACTTTTCAAACAGAGTATAGTACCGTTTTTTAGTATTTAATACCGCGATACTATACTAATACTGGTATACCGTACGACCCCGGTACAAACAGTGTTATATTTTGCACACGCTATTGTGACGTCCAGGGCGCATAGTGATGCGAATGATCGTTCTCCCAGGGATGCAGCTTGCAGGTAAGAAATTATTTATTTAAGAAATAAATAATACTGAACAAACAAAAACGGGCTCATAGCACCTAAGGAAGAAACAAAAGGAGCTAGCGTGGGACCTAGAAGGTAAACAGAGCCTTTAGCGTAGGTTTCAGAGCAGGAACAAAAGTCGTCATCTGTTGTAAGGAAACAAACTACGAAGCAAGACCGACTGACTGGGAAGGCAGGCTTTAAATAATAATGACAGTGATGACAAACAGGTGCGCGTCGGAAACACACGCGGCAGGTGAAAACAGTAAGCAGCCATGGCAACAAACTCAGGTGTACAAACAGGCACTCAAGGAGTCCAAAACTAACAGAAAACACAAGTGCCTTGAAAACGTAAACAGAAATATGATCGGGCAGCGGATCAAAACAGCTATTTAGTAAGTGTTATTTGGGTTTTAGTAGATCAGGCACTTCAGCTGTTGTGTAGCATAAAGTCTATGCTGGTCTGTTATGAGAGTGTGTGAAGGACTTTGTCCGTAGTGGCGTTTGCGTCAACCCGGCATGACATAGTTTACACAGTGAAAATGTCATGGTAGACATTTACACCCCCATTATTTACTTTTTACTTTTAAATGATATCTCAATTCTGTACACTGCTGCTGGAATTTAAATTTTCCTGAGGGAACTCTCCTGAAGGAATCAATAAAGTATTATCTATCCATCTATCTAGACCAGGGGTCGGCAACCCAAAATGTTGAAAGAGCCATATTGGACCAAAAATACAAAAACAAATCTGTCTGGAGCCGCAATAAATTAAAAGCCCTATTACATGTGTCGTGAGATATAAATTGAATTAAGAGGACTTAAAGGAAACTAAATGAGCTCAAATATACCTACAAATGAGGCATAATGATGCAATATGTACATATAGCTAGCCTAAATAGCATGTTAGCATCGATTAGCTTGCAGTCATGCAGTGACCAAATATGTCTGATTAGCACTCCACACAAGTCAATAACATCAACAAAACTCACCTTTGTGCACTCATACACAAAGTTGAAAGTGTGGTGGACAAAATGAGACAGAAAAAGAAGTGGCATAAAACACGTCCTCGAAAGTCGGAGAAAGTTATACATATAAACAAACTACGGTGAGTTCAAGGACCGCCAATATTAGTAGGACAAAACGGCGCTCGCCAAATACTCGAATCAGTGAAGCATGTTTAATGTAAACAGTGTGATTTATAACAATTAGGGAGGTTTGTGTCATGTTTGTCCTCCTACAGAAACCATACTAAAACAAAAAAATTGTTTTTTTTTTTCCCCCCTCATCTTTTTCCATTTTTCATACATTTTTGAAAAATCTCCAGAGAGCCACTAGGGCGGCGCTAAAGAGCCGCATGCGGCTCTAGAGCCGCGGGTTGCCGACCCCCGATCTAGACTTAGCCTCCAGAGCCACACCAAGCACCGTGCCAAGCGCCACTCATGACCCCCTCAGGGCGAGTCCTATGCTGCTCGGACCCATTTGAACGTCTGTTTCCCTGCAGGAGCTCCAAGCGGCGTCAGCACAGGACCCAGTGTTACCACAGCTACGTGTGTACATCCCAGACGGCTGGCCAGCATTATTCCCGGGCAATCAAGCACTATTACATGGCGTCAAAAGGGAACTCTCCTTTTGGAATGATGTCTGTGTGGCACAGGGTCTGAACTGAACTGGATGCAAAGTAAACAAAAATAGAATGCTGGACGGCAGCAAAGACTTACAGCGTGTGGAGCAGACGGCGTCCACAAAGTACATCCGTACAATCAACACCAAAATAGGAGCGCAAGACAAGAACTAAAACACTACACACAGGAAAACACCAAAAAACTCAAAATAAGTCACAGTGTGATGTGACAGGTCGTACACCTACTTTGAGACAAGAGCTATAGTGATGCATAGTTGGCTATGGTTTGAATTCATATCCAACAATTGCGAGAACAACTTTTTACTGTCAATATCAGCTGCTGAGTTTCATTGTTTGTTTTCTGCTGGTGGTATGCCCCTGGATTTTTTGAATGAAAAAAATGTGCCTTGGCTCAAAAAAGGGGTCTGGTTAATATCACATGTTACTAAATGTTACATTTGTGTGTAATTTGCATATGATTATAGATTAATTTTTTGTATATATTTACAAAAAAGTGCATTTTTCTTCTATGCAACGTATGTGCCTCTTGGGGCATCACTGCAGGCTTTGTGAGGTCATGTTGCCTCTAAACCAGGGCTATACAACTACATCATGAAGAGGGCCGCAGTTTCAAGAGCCCAAGGGTTCAGAGCCAGACATAGAAATGTGGATGTTTGGTCAGAATGGGCCTCCGCAGGTTATATTCCTTTTAGACTATGTTTACTTAATTACAAAGTAAACACATCGACTTTCACACTGGACCGTCAATACATTCATTATTCTGCCCTCGCTACTCGTTTCCAGCGTGTGCAGCTAGTTAAAGGCATGAAGAAACAGAAGCTCCAGAAGTTTTGTTGAGGATAGATGTTCCTTCTTTTGAAATGTTATCCTTCCTCAGTTTTATTTCTTTACATTTCTTCCTTCATTTTGGCTTGTGATACTGAAAATATAATCATAAGATAAACATAACAAAAGTATAACATCCGTTGTTGTACATTTTACATACATAATGTAAATTGTTTATTTCACATGAATAAAATAGGAGGTTTAGTGTTCATACATTGACACAATAAACTACAGATGCTTACCCATATAGAAATTAAACAACAGCCACATCAAACATTGCACACACTGTAATTGACTTATCACAATTAAAGCTAAGTTAGCAAAAGTCAGATTTTTGCAATTTTTTATAATGTTTTCTTCAGTGTAAAATGAGTAGTCTTCTTCTACTCACCCACTGCTGCTTCATTTTGACACATATGCCTCGCTGTTGCCCCTGCGGGTTGGCATGAGTACTGCACACATGGGCAAAGTTTGAATGGTTTCATCAAGCCTATTTGGGTGATGTTCGGCGGGCCAAATGAAAAGCTGTGGCGGGCCGGATGTGGTCCGCGGGCCGACAGTTGAATAGGCCTGCTCTAAACTAAACAAAATTGATGCTAATCCACCCTTTTTTCTCTTTTTTTCCAAATAGGAATCTATAAGAGAAAACATTAAGGAACCGAATTGTTAAGCAGAATCGAAAGTGGAATCAGAACCGGAAAAAACTCATCAATACCCATCCCGACAGGTGTGCCCACACTTTTTCTGCAGCCGAGTTACTTTTCAATTGACCAAGTGGAGGGGATCTACCTCATTCATATATATCATTTATATTTATTTATTTATGAAAGAGAGGTTTTTGTTAACAAGTTAAAGGTGTTTAATGAAAATACAAGCATGTTTAACATTCCTTTCTTTCATGAAGACAAGAATATAAGTTGGTGTATGACCTGATTCTGATGACTTGCATTGATTGGAATCAGACAGTAGTGATGATAAGGTCCACATTTTCCAAATGGAGGAGAAAAAAAATTCCTCCTTTCTGTTGCATACCACATGAAAGTGCTTGCTTTTTGCCATCTTATTTGTCCAGCTTCCATACTCCTTTTTATACACTCCACAAGAAATGCATTAACGGCAAACTCCGTAGCTTGCTAGCTTGTGCGCGCCAGCTTTCTGGGACTCTTATTTTGTTAGCGCAGGCAGGATGAAACAGCGCTTTTATTGTGAAGACAGAAACTGTGCAGTCGGTCTTTAGAGTTTTGACGGCAGGTGAGAGTCTGTTGAAATAAAAAGTGTTTTTCGCCTTCCTGTCGGTCATTTTTTCTTAATAATGATCTGGCAGCAGCCAGCGTCATCTCACAAGACCCTCGGGTGCCGTGAATGTCAATCATGTGACGAAATTGACGTCTTGGTGAAGATTGATGAGTGATCATTTGTAGGTCTATTTTTTTAATGCCTAACTGGCGATGGACTGACACACCCTCCACCATCCACCGCTAGCTCGCCATTGTAATAATGGCCACCCCTAGTATAACACACCGTTGCCACCAGGTGTAAAGCTACCTCGCAGAGAATGGGTAACTCGGAACTCCGAACCGGAGTCGTCCATTTCAACTCCAACATGTACCATCGGGGGCTTCATTGCAAAATAATTTGTAATAAACATTAACTATAAAAACAGTATGAAGAATAATACCAATTAGACAGGTTATTATACCTGCAGGTTGAATAATGAAAAAGGGTGCCTATCTGGATATAGTATGTCACTGAGGTGCACAATACTGCACACCTGACTGACTCTTACATATTTTACAGTGAAGGGCATATTTTCTCTAGCTCCAGGTGTTAATATGATAATACTTGAATGTCTTGTCAGCCATTCCCCTTGAACTGTGGGCCATGCTTTATCCAAGGCTGTATTACACCCACCATACCGCTTGTTTCCGCCACAAAAGACTCCCACTGCCACAGCATAGAATAATAAGGGGGCAGGACTCCTTCTCTCCTATGCAACAACGTTATTCAGCTTGGGGTGAAGTGCCCTACATGGTTTTCTACCAACTGACACAGCAGATGGATTCAACTGAGCCAGAGTACCTCAGCAAGGGTGACAGTGATGCATTTTGGGGGCTGTAATTTAACAGAATATATATATTTAACAGAATATATATATATATATATATATATATATATATATATATATATATATATATATATATATATATATATATATATATATATATATATATATATATATATACTGTATATACAAACCCTGTTTCCATATGAGTTGGGAAATTGTGTTAGATGTAAATATAAACGGAATACAATGATTTGCGAATCATTTTCAACCCATATTCAGTTGAATATGCTACAAAGATAACATATTTGATGTTCAAACTGATAAACATTTTTTTTTCTTCCAAATAATTATTAACTTTAGAATTTGATGCCAGCAACACGTGACAAAGAAAAAGTTAAAGTTAAAGTACCAATGATTGTCACACACACACTAGGTGTGGTGAAATGTGTCCTCTGCATATGACCCATCCCCTTGAAGTTGGGAAAGGTGGCAATACATACTGATACAGTTGAGGAATGCTCATCAAACACTTATTTG